>NW_021604563.1:19791773-19793732 GCF_004785775.1 Grammomys surdaster
ACCATCCCTGACCTCAAGCTGTACTACAGAGCAATAGTGATAAAAACTACCTGGTATTGGTACAGAGACAGGCAGGAAGATCAATGGAATAGAATTGAAGACCCAGAAATGAACCCACACTCCTATGGTCACTTGATCTTTGACAAAGGAGCTAAAACTGTCCAGTGGAAAAAGGACAGCATTTTCAACAAATGGTGCTGGTTCAACTGGAAGACAACATGTAGAAGAATGAAAATTGATCCATTCTTATCCCCTTGTACAAAGCTCAAGTCTATGTGGATAAAGGACCTCCACATAAAACCAGATACACTGAAACTAATAGAAGAGAAGGTGGGGAAAAGCCTCGAATACTTGGGCACAGGGGAAAAGTTCCTGAACAGAACTCTAATGGCATATGCTCTAAGATCGAGAATTGACAAATGGGACTTCATAAAATTGCAAAGTTTCTGTAAGGCAAAGGACACTGTCAATAGGACAAAACGACAACCAACAAATTGGGAAAAGATCTTTACCAATCCTTCATCTGATAGAGGGCTAATATCCAATATATACAAAGAACTCAAGAAATTAGACTCCAGGCAACCAAATTACCCTATTAAAAAATGGGGTATAGAGCTTAACAAAGAATTTTCAACGGAAGAAACTCGAATGGCCGAGAAGCATCTAAAGAAATGTTCAGCATCCTTAGTCGTCAGGGAAATGCAAATCAAAACAACCCTGAGATTCCATCTCACACCAGTCAGAATGGCTAAGATTAAAAACTCAGGTGATAGTAGATGCTGGCGAGGGTGTGGAGAAAGAGGAACACTCCTCCATTGTTGGTGGGACTGCAAGATGGTGCAACCACTTTGGAAATCAGTGTGGCGGTTCCTCAGAAAATTGGACATAGCATTACCCGAGGATCCAGCTATACCACTCCTAGGCATATACCCAGAAGATGCTCGAACATATAACAAGGACATATGCTCAACTATGTTCATAGCAGCCTTATTTATAATAGCCAGGAGCTGGAAAGAACCCAAATGTCCTTCAACTGAGGAATGGATTCAAAAAATGTGGTATATTTACACAATGGAGTATTACTCAGCTATTAAAAACAATGAATTCGAGAGGTTCCTAGGTAAATGGATGGAACTAGAAATTATCATCCTGAGTGAGGTAAGCCAATCACAAAAGAAGACACATGGTATTCACTCACTGATTATTGGATATTAGCCTAGAACCTTGAAATGCCCAAGATGCAACTCACAGGCCACATGAAGCCCATAAAGAAGGAAGACCAAGTGAGGGTGATTCGGTCCTTCTTAGAAGGAGCAACAAAATACTCAAGGGAGCAAATATGGAGACAAAGTGAGGGACAGAAACTGAAGGAGGGGCCGTCTCAAGACCACCCCACCTGAGTATCTATCCCATGTGCAATCACCAAAGGTAGATGCTGATGTGGAAGACAGGAAGTGCATGCTGATAAGAGCCTGATATGGATATCTCCTCAGAGGCCTTCAAGAGTCAGACATATTCAGAGGCAGATGCTCACAACTAGCCATTGAACTGATCATGGGGTTCTCAATAGAGGAGTTAGAGTGAAGACTGAAGGAGCTGAAAGGGTTTGTGGCACCATGAGGAGAGCAACAATACCAACCAACCACAGCTCCCAGGGTCTAAACCACCAGCCTGGGAGCACTTAGGGGGGGATCCAGGGCTTCAGCTGAATATGTAAAAGTGGAGGGCCCTGCTGGGCATAGGTGGAAGAAGAGAACCTTGACCTCATGAAGGCTGGATGCCCCAGGGGGTGGGAATTTTGAGGGTGGGGAGGTGGGAGTGGGGGGGGTGTAGATAGAGGTTACATCCACAGAGAAGAAGGAGGAGGGGCGAGGGGATTGGAGGTTCCGAGGGGGTGGTGGGGGATGGGGTAAGGGGACAACATAGGAAATGTAAATAAATCATCCAATAAAAAAAAAA
>NW_021604563.1:19793832-19796594 GCF_004785775.1 Grammomys surdaster
AAAAAAAAAAAAAGAAAGTTAGGAGTAATTCTAATAGGTCTGCATTTATATGTTACTTGATCTTTTTCCTTTATTTCTTTTAATATTCTTTCTTTATTCTGTATGTGTAGTGTTTTGATTATTATGTGGCAAAGGGATTTTCTTTTTTGGTCCACTCTGTTTGGTGTTCTGGATGCTTCTTCTACATTTATAGTCATCTCCCTTTTTTAGGTTAGAAAAAAATTCTTCTACGATTTATTTGAAAATATTTTCTGGGCCATTGAGCATGTTTTCTTTTCTCCTTCTTCTATTTCTATTGTTCATAGGTCACATATTCTCAAAATTTCCCAAATTTCCTAGATATTTTATGGCAGGAATTTTTTAAATTTATGATTTTCTTTGACACATATATCTATTTTTTCTATTGTATGTTCAATGTCTGTGATTCTGTCTTTTATCTCTTGTATCCTGTTACTGAAGCTTGCTTCAGCTTGTGTTTTCTTCATTACTTCATTACACTTGCAGGTCTTGAACACTTTTGTTCCCTTCAACTGTTTGGGTTTTTTTTCTTGGCTTTCTTACAGATATTTTATTCATTTCCTCCAACTGTTTGTTCATGTTTTCCTTGCTTTCTTTGAGGGATTTATTCATTTCCTCAAGTTGTTTGTGTATTCCTGGCTTTTATTGAAAGATTATCCATTTCCTTCAATTGTTTCTTGTGGTTTCTGTATTTGTTTAAAGAATTAATTTCCTTTTTAAGGACTTCTATCACCTTCACATAGCTGGTTTAAAGTCCTTTTAAAACAAGCTGGTTTTAAAGTCCTTTTCAGCTATGATAGACTCTTCAAGGTCTGCTATGGCAGGATAGCTTGGCTCTGTTCTTCTGGCTGGTGTGGCTTGTTCAGCCTCTGAACTCTTCAAAACACCTGTGTAATTATACAACATTTAAGTAAGAATTATAGGACAAACATATGTCATATTTGCATTCTAGCTTTCCTAAACAGGCTTTTCCCCATGCCTATCAATCACAAGGAACCATAAGTCATGAATGTACTGAAAATAAAAATGTATAAACTAATGACATTTTAATGACCAAGGTATTTGGTAAACATATTAACCATGAATTGGTATTAATAGGAAAATAAATTTTCAACAACCCTCTGGACTTTAAAAAGTCTCTTTTAGTAGTATATCTATCCCAATGTCATGGCAACTAGAATGGGAGCTTCGAAGGACAAAAGGACCACTCTGTTGTTTGTATTGTTATTGGTGGCTCATTCATTTCTTCTAGCTTATTCTGATGAGCCTCTGTCTCATTCTTTGGGAGCATTCCCAATGTCAATAGTGAACATTACTATCTTTGGAGTCATGGTAGACATCCTATTACTAGAGCAGAACTTATATTCCCAGCTTATATATGTACTTCTAGCTGGTCACTCTGTCTCCTTCAAAGGGTCCTTTATTATCCGGTCCTGTGATCTCCACAGATGTCCTAGATCTTCCTAGTTGTCCAGGAAGCTATCATCAAGAACCTTGAGCATGAAGTCCATCTTGGTACCTAAGGTGACCATCTTGAAGAAGCATTCCTTGGCATATACAGCAATTGATATTGACAAAGAATTGCAAGTCAATGAATGGCCAGGAGCTGGGCCAGCAATACCAGCATTGCAATGATGAAGCAAGGATGAAGTGTAGGGCCTCCAGAGCTGCCACTCCTGCAAATGGTGCTGTTTTCATCTTGTTTTAAAAATGTAGAAAGAAGAAAATGATAATTTCTATTAATATTAAGATTAAAACTCAAAAAATGGTGTCTTGGGATTTTATCAGCTTTTAAATTCCTTTAAAAAGAAATAGACAACTTCTTGTTCAAGTTTCTTTAACATACAAAAAGTACAAGTCGCCCCAAAAGCATCCTTCCTAGTTTAGAATTATGTAATTTTTTTAATGCATTTGAATTGCTCAAAGTCAAGGGATTATTCTATTCACATTGTTTCTTGAAGCTATTTGTGCTATTCTTGCATTTTCGGTGACATTTAAGTCACAAGGTTCCACTAAATGGATTCTGACATTTGAAAAAATTATCATCCAATGTTTTCATGCAAGATGCATTATTTTAATCATACTCATCACAGGCAAAAGCTTCACAGTTTAAGGACATCTGCATAATGACCTTGTCTTTTTAAAGGCCAGCTTCTTATTTGTGTTTTTAAACCTAGCCACCCTATACACCATCTTGCCTTAATTCATTCTGCTTGTTCTTCCTGGAGAAGAGCATAATGAATGCCTTCTAAACGTAAAGATGACAAACCAACAAGTCTCAGTGACACTTCCACACATAATTAATGGTATTTATTTATTAATATTAGCCTTTCTACTTGAAGATGTAAGAAGCATTCATGAAACAAACAAAAAATCCCTATGTTTGATATCTGTAAAAACCTAATACATATATATATTATTATATATTAAAAAGAGTATTTATGAGATCAAAACCATTATATATGTAAAATTTTCATAATTCCCATATGAAATGTGTTAAAAGACTCTACATATTATAAAGTATCTCTCTATCATATATATATATATATATACTGACTAATTTCTCATATTGTTATTGCATATTTCATTTGCTCTGTGCATTGAAGGAATGTGCTGCCTAGTACAAGAGACAGGCATTACATATGTGGAAAACAAAATAAGAAATAGATTATTAATATATAGATGATGGTGATAGAAAGATAGATAGATAGATAGATAGATAGATAGATAGATAGATAGATAGA
>NW_021604563.1:19796604-19839438 GCF_004785775.1 Grammomys surdaster
AGATAGATAGATAGATAGATAGATAGATAGATAGATAGATAGATAGATGTTAGAAAAGGTAATGCATATCCCAAAAAGAAGAATCAACCCAAGGTAAAGTAATAGAGAAACACAAGAAAGTGGAGCTCCATGTACATAAAATGATCAGAAAAGCTTCTCTGTAGAGATCATTAACTTTCAATTAAAGAATAAGAGAGTTTTAACTTAATAGAGTATTGAAGGATCATAAGAAACCACATAAGGAAGATAATATGAGTTTTATCAAATTTTTTCTTTTATTTTTGAGATTAATATATCACTTGCCTTCACTTTCCTCCTTCCAAATGGTCCCATATACTCCTTTTTTCTCTTTCAAATTCATGACCTTTTAAAAATTGTTGCATCATGCATATATGTATATATATGTAAATTTCTAAACATAACCTGCTATGTCTGAATAATGTTACTTATATGTATGTTTTCAGGACTGACTGCTGGGTCCCACATGTAGCCTTGGTGGAGAAATAAGAACAGGGTTCCTGCCCCTAGGACAGGGTCAGCAGACATAGGGTTTCACAAGTCAATACCTGTCATGGACATAAGACTTGTTTCTGTAATAATGTATGTATTTTCACATTCCTCTGAGGAATGTCCTCGTGTTAACATTAATGACTCTATGATAATAAGACAGCACAAGTCCAGGTGGTAGAAGATGTGGGCAATGTCTTAGCAAAATGGTAAACACTGAGACATTCAGGACAGCCCTTAAGGCTGTGGGAAATAACTCTAAAATTTGAGTTCAAAAATATATAATTTCTCAACTATATCAAAATTGAGGATTCAATATGAATTACATGAAATTCTTCATGAATCTAAAGGAGCAGGCAGCTACACTATGGTCCAACTCTTAAGAAAGATACTAAGGAAGGAGATATGTGGCCCCATGGTACTAAGAAAGGAGATATGTGGCCCCATGGGGAGAGCAACAATACCAACCAACCAGAGCCCCCAGGGTCTAAACCAGCAGCCTGGGAGCACATAGGGATGGGCCTATGGCTCCAGCAGCATATATAGTAGAGGATGGCCTTGTCAGGCATAGGTAGGAGATGAGGTCCTTGGTGAAGGCTGGATGCCTCAGTGTGGGGGAATTTGTGGGCAGGGAGGTGGGAGTGGGTGAGTGAGTGGAGGCACACTCTCATAGAAGCAGGAGGAGGGGGGAATGGGATAGGGGGTTTCTGGGTGGGGTGGAGGAAATGGGGAAAGGTGATAACATCTGAAATGTAAATAAAATATCCATAAACAGAGAGAGAGAGAGAGAGAGAGAGAGAGAGAGAGAGAGAGAGAGAGAGACCCAGCTAAGTTTTTTTTAGTTTATGCTTACAAAGGCAGACAAATTTCTGAGTTCAGGATGAGCCTGTGACAGGGCAAGTTTAGGCCCAGGTGTGGTAGAAATGGTAATTTCCAGACAGGGTCTTACCCAGCTAGCTTAGCAACTGTACTTAACAGAGGTAGGCAGATTTCTGAATTCTTTTAAAATGTTAAAAGAAAATGTGTGCTTGCTGTCTCCTAAGAATTAAGGGGCTGGGTTCTCTAGATGCTGATTCTTAGAATGAACAAGAGAACACCTAGAGTAAATGACTGGATTAATATGTAAAATAAAAGCTTGGGTTTATAATCTTTAGGAGATAAGCTAACAAAAGAGCTTTTAGAATAGCAACTAAAAGCTGTCTAAAGCAGAGCAGAAGAGAGAGAACAATCTGGATAGCCAGCTCAGCAGAACCTAAGCCACCAGCTTCAACCTAAGATTTGACTTCAAGTTCTTTGTTTTTCCACTCCCAAACACCCCTCTTTCAAGAACCTGGACCTAGCCTAGATTGATGGTCAGTTGATATTGGATAACCAGTCAGTGTATTCTCCCCTATAGAAGACTATTTTTCTACTCTCCTCCTTCCTTGGTTACCTGTAGTTATTTCTGTAAGGTTGAAATTTTACTTGCTTTCCTATCCACTTTGACATGTCTGTTGCCATTGTACTTGTTCAGGTCATGTTTACACAGTCCTGGTAATGAAATTTTATGAGTATATGTACTGGAATTACTAGGAGACATGATCTTACAGCAAACACCCTCATTTTCTGACTCTTAAATCTTTATATCACCTCTTCTGCAATGTTTCCTATGAGAAGATATTTTAAGGAGAAGAATGAAATGTTTGAAAATCGCAAAGTAGGAAAATGTTTATCATGTTTGAATAAATGATAGATGGTTGTAAATCACAATGGATGAGTGTGGTCCAAAAACTGGGATTGCAAAAGCAGACATAAACCATTTGCCTTCAACTCATTGCTATACTAAGACAGGTGTTTACTTAAAGTTACAAAAGAAATAATGGAAACACTTTTGAAAGGTAAGAAATAAAACTGGTGATTTGGCCCTGTAGAGATTGAAATAGGAAAAGAAATTGAAAGTTTTAAGTCTTCTAAGAAAGAAATAATAGCAACTTTAACTAGGACACCAATAAGAGTGATAGATAACATATGAATAGAGAATGAAAAAGGAGGCATACATAATCATTAATCAAAGTACAGTTTGTAAAAGTAAAATTAAGTAAAAAGAAATTACAAAAATACTATATACAAACTGAAAAAATGGATAAAGTCCTATGTGATCAAAATGTGTTAAGTTATAAAACAAAAAAAGTCAAGGAACTGTAGCTACTTAGAAGAATATTAATAAACAGCAGCACGACATAAGATTTGTACTCATGGTCTTAAACTGGAGTCAAATAGTGTCCCCAACAAGTCTACTGCTTCCACTGAAACTGCTAAGGGACCTGGAATTCCCCAAAAGCCCAATATGCCTTACCTGGTTTCAGGGTTGAACCCCACTCAGTGTCTATTGTTTCTACAAACATGGCAAAGAGATAGGACCTTTTTTTAGGCATATATATATATTCAGTATAATATTTGTCTTTCTGAGTCAGACATATTTTGCTTGGCATGAACATCTGAGTCTAACCATTTTCTGTAAAAGAAATAATTTCATTCTTTATGACTCAATAAAATGCTATGCACATATATATATATATATATATATATATATATATATATATATATATGAATGATATTTATTTATTTATCAGTTAATAAATATCTACTAGACTGGTCCCCTATCCTGGATATCATGAATATCACTGCAAATAAATATGAGAGTAAAATATGGTATGGTATTTTAACTATGCCAGGTAGGTTTTTGTCACCATAAGACCAGCTAGAGGCTTGATAGAAGGGAACATAACTGAGAAAAAGACTCCATCAGATTGGCCTAAGGTCAAGTTTATAGGGCATTTTCTTGATTAATAGTTGAGGTAGGAGGGCCCAGCCCACTATGGACAATGTCATCTCTAGGCAAGTAGTCCCAAATTGTATAAAAATCTACGTATTTAAATCTTATCACTCAGGAGGCAGAAGCATGTGGATCTAGGTCTGGGGTAACTTCTTATACAAGCAAATAGAGGTTATGTCAATGAAGAGCAAGAGATAGTCTCAGACCAGGGTCAAAAGAGGTTTCTGAATGGGACTCAGGACACTGTCTTACTGAGGCCAAAGGAGACTCTCCAACCAAGCTTGAGAGAGGTCTGTGATGAAAGTTGAATAGCCTCTGATGAAGGCATAGTGAGGCTACAAAGAGAGTTGGGCCAAGGAAGTTACCAATTTACTCCAAGAAAGGTCTTCGTATTTAAACAAGAGTGGATGATGATTGTGTCCAATTAGAAACAAGTAAGGCAGTGCCCAGAGGAAAGAGATCATTCAAGTACAGAAGGTGGTCTACAAAAATAGAGAGGGATGCAGGCCCCCAACAAGGACAAAGGGTTCTTTTAATAGGAGTAAGTATAGTATCCCACAAAGGCCAAAGTATGTCTCCAGTGTAGATACAGTGTGATCTTCCACCTGGTGTAAGATTTTTCATTTGGTCTGAAGTAGGGAGACCCAGACCAATGTCTATGGAAGTTCCTACCCAGGTAGAGGATAGTTTCAGACCAGGGTCAAGGATGGTAGCTTTTAAAAGTGCTTAGTGGGATTCCCAGCCAGGGCTGAGGGAGGATTCAACAGGCAAGGGGCTATGGGATATCTCTGAAAAGGGCAACAGGATACTATGAGGAACAGCCAAAATGTTCTCTGACAAGTGTTGAATGGAACTTTTTCATGGTCCAAGACCATGGCCTATTAGAGACTATGACACAGGCTGAAGTAAATCTGTGACTAGAATTCAGGGAGATTCTTAACAGGGTAGAGAGTAAATTCTCAATAGATTTCTTAAGCAGACTCTCTGAAATTAAACATGTGGGAGGATCTAGTTGATCTGAAGGAGGTTCCTCTGGGACAGAGGAATGTCTCTAATGATAGCCCTATGGGAATATCTGGCCAAGTCATGGCCAAGGGTGCAAGTGTTATGACTACATATCTGATGGAAAGGTATTCTGGTAGTTGGGAGCCAAGGAGCACCACAAAGTCAAAACACAAAGCAAACCTCACACAGGGACCAGGAAACTTTGGCCAGAACAAAGAAAGCCTCCAATGAAAGATGAATTGGGCTTCCATGAGGCCAAAAGGCAGTCTGACCAAGGTCAGGAAATTTTCTTAAAAGGGCCTTAAGGCAATCTTTTATCAGGGCTAAGTGAGGCATCAAATAGGCTGAGGGAGGCTCTGATAGTGCCAGAGCTGTGGTTAAAAGCAGTCTCTGAGGAGGGTAGAAGAAAGCTTCAAGAAGTGAAACAAGGTGACCTTTGACCAGGAAGAAGGGAAAATTCCACAAAAGCCTAATGAAGACTCTGATGGGGGATAGAGTGTGTTAAAAGCTGAGGGTAGTTCCAATAAAGGTAAAAGGGTGCTTGGGCCAGGCAGCAAGAAACTTTTAACCAGAGCTCAGAGAGTTGTTTCTGGATAAGCTTTGAGGTATATCTTCAAACAAGGCAAGCCAAGTAGGCTACCCAACTACTGAAAATGAGTCTTATGACAGCTAATGATAGTCTCTTGACCAGGGCTGAGGGCAGGGAGCTCCAATAATATCAGAGGGGCATACTCTATCAAGGGTCAAGGGACGCTCTCAAGTGGCCATAGATGAGTCTTCCATCAGACCCTTAAAGGGGCTTCAATGGGGTTGAGGTCAGTCTTTGATTGACCAGAGTTAGAAGACCAAGCCATTCTCTGACCAAGAACTAGGGAGGCTTTGACCAGGGCTTAGAGTAGTTTCTTTCTTATTTTACTGGTTATTTTATTTATTTACATTTGAAATGTTATCCCCTTTCCCAGTTTCCCCTCCACAAACCTCCTATCTCACCCCCCTTCCCATGCTTCTATGAGGCTGTTTCCATTCCTACCTTACCGCCCTAGCATCCCTGTACACTGGGGCATTAAGCCATCGCATGACCAAGTGCCTCCCCTCACATTGATGCCAGATAAAGCCATCCTCTGCTACATAAGCAGATGGAGCCATGGGTCCCTCCATGTGTACACTTTGGTTGGTGGTTTAGTCCCTAGAAGCTCTGAGGGGGTGGTCTGGTTAGCTGATATTGTTGTTCTTCCTATGGGGTTGCAAACCCCTTCAGCTCCTTCAGTCCTTCCCCTAACTCCTCCATTGGTGTCCTTGTGCTCAGTCTGATGATTGTCTGCTTGCATCCACATCTGTATTTGTCAGGCTCTGGCAGAGCCTCTCAGAAGACTGCTATATCAGGCTCCTGTCAGCAAGCACTTCTTGGCATCAGCAATATTGTCTGAGTTTGGTGGTTGCATATGGAATGGATCCCAAGGTGGGGCAGTCTCTGGATACCCTTTCCTTCAGTCTCTGCTCCAATCCTTGTCCCTTTATTTTCTTTAGACAGGAGCAATTCTGGGTTAACATTTTTGAGATGGGTGGGTGTCTCCATCCCTCAACCAGGGGCCATGCCTAACCTCTGGATATGGTCTCTCCATGTTCTCTCTCCTCTTTGTTGGGTATTTCAGCTAATTTCATCCCCATTGGGTCCTGGAAGCCTCTTGTTTTCCTGGCATCTGGGACTTTCTAGTGGCTACCCACAGTTCCCCATCCCTGACTGCCACACACCTCTATTGAATATCCTGACCCTCTGTACATATCCCCAGGCTCCTTCCACCCCAAATCCTGCCCCCCCTTTTCCCTCACCCCTCTTCTTTCTCTCCCAAGTCCCTATTTCCCTCTACCTCCTATGATTATGTTGTTCCCCCTTCTAAGTATGACTGAAGCATCCAAACACTTTGATCTTCCTTCTTCTGAGCCAAGGACAGTCTCTCACCAGGCTCAAGTGAACTTAGGACAACGTACTAATGCTTTCTTTGACCAGAGCTGAGAAAATGTTTAAGGAAATTCTCCAATCAGGTTCCAGGGAGCTTTAAGGGAAGCCTGACAAAACAGTACCAGAAGAAGGCAATCTCTGACCAAGAAGGCTCTAAGCAGTCCCAAAGACAGACTCTGACTAGGTTCATGAGGAGTTTTTAAGGAGGCCTAGGAAAGTCTCTGAAGTATCTAATCATGCCTGAGGAAGGCTTCAAGGAGACTTATGGAGTCTCTGATGGGGTTGGGACTGGATCCAAGAATATTCTCTTAACAAGGAAGAGAAAGACTGTGAGAAGTGGCCAAAGTATCTTCTGAACAGGGTGAAGGGAAACTTCCACCATGAAAAGAGGGACTCTGAAAAGGCTAAGTATGTTCTCCAACCAAATCCCTATGAAACAGTGAACAGGGAATAAAGTGTTCTCTGATGAAGGCAGAGGGAGACTGTGGCCAGAGACAAAAGTGGTCTCTGATCAAAACCAGAGGATTCTACTATTAAAGTCTAGAGGCAGTAGTTTGGATGTGTCTCCTGGTGGGGTCTGAAGACTTTTCTCTGAAGAATGCAGAGTATAGCCATGATTTAGGTATGAGGGAGATCTCCAAAGGAATCAGTGGAATATCTCTGACCAGGGACCAGAGAAGATTCAGTGATGGCTAAGGAAAGCCTCAACCAGTACATAAGGAAGAATCTGAGAAGGAATGTGAGCTTTTAGCAGAGCCAAGAATTATCTCAGGCCAGGCCTATGGGTGGCTTCAAAAGGGCTGAGAGAGGTGCTAATGGGAATGAAGGTAGTCTCTTACTAGGCCAGAAAGAGAATTTGAGAAAAGACCAAAGCTTTCTCAACTACAGTTTCAGGAGGCTTTGACCAGGAAGGAAAGGAGTTTTCCAACTAGAGCAAAAGTCAGTCTCCTATCAGGCCTAAGGGAGGCTGAAACAAAGATAAATGCTTTTCCTTACTGGGGATAAGGGAGCTTTCTTATTAAGGCAGAGGGACATTTCAAGAAAGGTTAAAGGAAGTTCCTTCCAGGGCCAAAAAAGTGATTCTCTTAGGTAAGCCCTTGGCCAGGGTCAAGGATGGTTTCCTGTAAGTCTTTAGGTCGTCTCTGTAAGGTCAGAAGAAAGCTGTAAATAATGCAAAAGCATTATATTATGATGGTCCCAAGAGACTGCAATGAGGTTCAAGGTATGTTCATACTAGGGCAGAGTAGTATCAAAGAAGAGCATTCGAAGAGTTTGAGAGAGGTCTCAATGGGACTGAAGATAGTCTCTGGTCATAACAAGAATGTGAGAAGGAATCAAGATATTTTCTGACTAGGGATGTAAGAATATATTGACCAAGGACAAGGGTGACTTCTGACAAAGGTAGTCTACTATTTGATATGAAGGAGGCTTGGACAAATGTCAAATGTCAAATGTTTTCTGTACCCAGGGCCATTGGAGTCTCTGATCAGAGCTTGGAGATGTTGTCTTTCAAACAAGATCTAAGGGTTGTCACCAGCAGGACACAGGGAGGCCAGTAGTAGACTCAACTTTTCCAGAGAAGTTAGAGTAAAATCTTTGGCCAATGCAGAATAAAGGATTCAAGGGAGCTATGAGTGGTTTCTAACTGTAGGTCAAGGTCACTTTTCCACCAGAATCATGCCTTCAGAGGAAGAGGAGGATACTATGAGGTTCTAAGGCAGTCTCTGCACATGGCAGAGGGAGGCTTCAACCAGGACCAAAAGATGTTTCAGAATTGGGCCTTAGGAGGACAATGTCTGATAAGGGTATAGGAAAGTTTTGGTAATACTCAAGGCAGGACCAATGGAGGGTTCAAACAGTACCTTCATCAAGGAAGCTCCCAACTCAGCAGAAGAGAGTCACAGAACAGTATCAAGATCTTAAGCAGGTCTAGGGGTTTCTCTGACAAAAGCAAAAAGATTTAAAGGACCTAAAGGAGAAATTTTCCAACAGCCAAAGGTCCATGGGTGATCTCTAACAAGGGTAAAGAGACACTGTGAAGACAAAACAAGGTATTCTTTGGCAAAGGAACACTATTCCCTGACTGTGGGTGGTCTCCCACGAAAGCCCTAGAAATGTGGTACCAAGGAAATCAAAGGACAAATGAAACTAAGGACCAAGTAAATCCCTGAACAGAGGTGAGTTAGGCTTTAGACAGTGCTTGGGGAGGTCTATTTGTAGATTTAGATCAGCTTGACTAAACAAGGCTAAGGAAAACTGTAGTTAGGGTAAAGGGAGGACTTCCAAAAAGGCAGAGTGGGACTATGATGGGGACCAAAGTTGATCTATGAACAGGGCTCACTGAAGCTCCCAAACAGGCATAGGGGGAGCTTTCATAAAGTTCAAGGGATGATCTAAAGAAGATAAAGGCCCCTATGAGAGTGGAAATGAGGAAGAATGCAATGGGGTTGAGGGATATCTCTGATGGTGTCCCTAGAGGAATTACCTAACCACAGTACAGCTGAGAGAACTCGAGAATCTGTTGACCAAAGGAAATTTCCACCAAGGAAAACAGAAGCTGTTCTGAAGAACATAAGAGATCTGTGACCATGGCTTAGGAAGCAGTCACCAGGGCTCAGGGAGTGTTGACAAGGAATTCTCTCATGAGAGTATAAGGCCATCTATTCAGGTCACAGCAAGACTCCAAGCAGGCCAGAGGGCAGATCCTGACTAGGGTAAAAGTAAGCTCTTACACTTGATTTTCTCTAATCAGGTTTGAGGGAGGTTTATATGACAATAAAGGAGGTTCAGAGCATATTGGGAATGTGACCGAAGGTTGTTTGTGAGGAGAGAAGAATAAGACTTCGAGGAATCACCAAGGAATATCTGAACAGAGCTTCTGGAAGCTTCTACTAGGACAATGGGAGGACTCTGATAGAGACTGAGAGCATTCTCTGACCAAAGAATGACAGGAACTATGGGTCTCAGATAACAGTAGAACAAAGGCCAAGGAACTTATGTATCTCTGACAAGGGGCCTGGAAGATTCAACTAGAATACAGAGTGGTCTCAGAAAGTAGAGCATGCCAGTCTCAAACAGAAAATACACAAACAAAGAAAAGTTAATAAGGCAGTCTCTGGTGATCATGAAGGAAGACTGAAAATGGTAGAAGGCAGCATCAAACCAGGGAAAGGGAGGCAAAGAAATCAACAACAGACAGAAAACAGTCTAGGACCAGAGACAACTGAGCAGAAATGACTGCTACCGAAGCAGAGGCTGTCTCTAACCAAAACAGACAAGTTCCAAGCAAGGGCATAGTGCATAGGGCAGACTGAAGGGGAACAAGAGTGTCTCTTAAGTGAGCATAGGGCAGTTTCCCACCAGGCCTACATGAGGGAGTTCTAAAGCCATTGAAAGGGTCTCCAGTGGGACAAAGCCAACTCCCTGACTATTGGGGGGGGTAGGAGAGAGAGAGAGAGAGAGAGAGAGAGAGAGAGAGAGAGAGAGAGAGAACCGGAAGCAGCATATTCATATTCTCTGGCAAGAATATGAATCTTTGCCAAGGACTAGGTTGACTGGGGCTAAGGGAGATCATAAACAAACAAATAGCAAATTCTGAACAGTGTCAAAAGAATGTCTTAAGAGTGGCTAAAGACCTTGTACCAGAGATTGAGGGACACTTCAAGGACAAAGATGAAGGATGCTCTGTATAAATTGAAGTATCTGAAGTGGTAGGTTGGGCTCAGGTGTGGACACTGTAGTGCTACTGTAAGTAACAAGAAAGAATTCTCAGAAAAAGGTTTCAAGGAGACTCCAACTAGAGCCTAAACATTCTCACACCACAGTAGGGAGACATCTCCAACAAGAAATGGGAGACTCTTAAGTAGGTCCAATTTCTGGCTAGGTGATAAGAGCTATCAGATGACATAACATGGCTTTATGGGAGTTGTTAGTTGGTAGTCCAGAGGAGAATTTAATTCTAGCATTGTTGGAGGTATCTGGGAACAAAGAAAATCTTTAACCAGAGATGCCAGAGACCCAGAAGATATGTGATCAAGGCCCAGAATGGATGTGTCCAGATGGGTCCTAGTATGGTGATCTCTAGTGAAGACAGATTAAGGCATGAGGATAGAAGGAATTTTAAGACCACAGGATAAGAAGACTATGGCTGGGGTTGATCCACTTGTAATCTCAAAAAGAGCCTTAAGAGGTCTTCTGCTGCTATAGAAGTTTGCTTTCATGAATGCAGAATGGGCTCTATGACCAGTAACCAAAGAGAGTACAAGCAAGGCAAAGAGCAGACTCTGAACAGAATCAAAGGAAGCTCTAAAAGTCCCAGATCTCTTGAACTGGTGTTTGCAGAGGCTTCAAAAGCAGCAATATGGGGATCTGAAAGTGTTGGGGCTTGGTAAAGACTCTGAGTTAGATTGGAGTGGTTCAGGGATGAATGATGTGAGGCCATGAGAAGAAAAATGTATGTTCTGCCCAAGACCACTGGTAGCATCTAACAGAGCGAAAAGAGTACTCTGAACTGGGCCTAAGGCATTCTCTGATCCAAGCCATGGGAGGCTATTTAATTCATAGGGCCTGTTATATGAAGGTGGAGGGATAAACAAGCCAAGAAACAGGAATGTCTCTTATCATACCCATAGGAGGCTTTGATCAATGTCTGAAAATGTCACTAAGCAGGGTATGAGGACAGTCTCTCAACAGGGCTGTAAATGAGTCTAAAAGGGTTGTCCTATAGAGCAGAACATTGTTTAGAAATGAAGTCTAGGAAGGCTGCCACCAGAGTAGAAGTCCATCTCTGACCATGGCCAGGCTAGGGATTCTCACACCAAGACAAAGAGGTATCTCTTACAATGATAAGGGAGTTACATCTTTCAAGAATGCCAAGTGAAGTTTTGAACTGGGTGAATTGAGCTGTCAGAGGATGTCATAGGACTTAAGGTGGCTTCAATGGTGCCTGAAGAGTTGTCAGTTAGTGACATAGAGGAGAACATGACTCTGGCATGTATGGGAACTCAGCCCAAGGAAATCTCTGACCCAAGCAGACAGAAGCTGCTTGCAGAGACCCAAGAGGAGTGTCATCATCAAGGCCCAGAAGGTTTTCACCAGTGTCAAGGGAAATGTTTACCTGGGCCTAGGTGGATGGTCTTTGATATGGATTTAGGTGTAGCTGATGATAGAAATCATGCTCAGACCAGTGTTGGTGGATGTTTCATCTAAGGCCTAGAGAAAGCTCAGAGTTTGGCTAATATCAGTGGTAGTGGAAATATCATGGAAGAGAGAAGTCCTGACTGGAGCCAAAGATAGTTTCTAAAAGGAGCCAAGGCAGCTCTGCTTCTTGAACTGAACATGGATTTGATAAGCGAAGAATGAAGTGTTTGACAGGGACCAGAGAGAATACAAGCAAGGCAAGGCAAAGAAGAAGGATTTGAGAGAGACAGGACTTGATATAAATGAGATGAGATGGGGTAAACTGGGTGATGGGCATTGTGTGAGACTTGTGACAAGGCAAAGGGATGCTTTTATTAGAGTGAAGTGTGGCTTCTTGCATATCTCCAAGGAATACTATGATTTGGTTCTGTAGCATTCTATAACTTAAACCCAGAATACTTTGATCAGGAACTATGACTTGATCACATGAAGATGATCAAGATGAAGGGACTGGAGCCAAAGGCAGTTTCCAACAATGCCTGGGGAAGGTCTGCTACTGGTTCAGAAGATCACTGTGATGGGTGTGGAATGAGTTTTGTGACCAGGGATTGGGGAGAATACACAAAAAGCAAAGAGCAAACTCTTAACAGAGTTAAAGTAAGCTCTTAAGAGGGCATAGAGGTTTTTTTTGAGTACGGATTGAAAAAGACTTAAAAGTCAAAGAGGGAGGGTATGAAGAGATTGGAGCTCAGTCCCAGTACAATGCTTAAGTGGACAAGGATGCCTGGTGATTTGGAAGTAGGAGGACTGTGAAAAGCTAAAGGCTTGCTTTTATCAGTCTATGGGAGGCATCTACCGGCAGTGAAGGAACACTCTAATCTAGGCCTCATGTAGTCTCTGGCTCAAATCTTTCTTATCTGTGGTGGTTTGAAAAAATGACACCCCCCCACAGGCTCATAGGGAGTGACACTAATAGGAAGTATGGCCTGTTTGAAGTAGTTGTGGACTTTTTGTAGGAAGTGTATCACTGAGGGTGTGCTTTGAAGTTTCAGATGCTCAAGCCAGGCTTCCCCACAACCACCTCTCTCTCTCTCTCTCTCTCTCTCTCTCTCTCTCTCTCTCTCTCTTTCTCTTCTGCATTTAGATCTGGATGTAGAACTCTCAGATACCTCACCTCTTCACCACCATGTTTGCCTACACATCACCATGCTTCCTACAATGATGATAATGGACTAAACCTCTGAACTGTAAGCAAGCCCCAATTAAATGTTTTCAAATATAAGAGTTTCCATGGTCATGGTATCTCTTCACAGCATAAAAATGTTAACTAAGTCAGAATACATGATCAGGGAGGGCCTAGAGCCTGATTTCATTAAGTTGTGGGTTACCCAGCACAGGAACCAAGGTCCATGAAGACGTTGATTAGAGTCTGAGTAGATCTCCAGGCAAGGTGTGAGTGTTGTCTCCCAGGCTTGAGGGTGGCTGTGAATAGGACTAAGAGAGTTTGTGAATAGGAACAGAGCAAGGTCTGGGACCAGTGGCTTGTAAAGTTGCCACCAAGTTCAAAGTTTATCCCTGACTAGGGATAAGGAAAGTCATGTGCAGGGAAAAGGTGGACTCTAAAGGGGGTTAAGGGAAGCTCCTAAGTAGGGCTGGGAATGTCTTTAATAAGTTAATAGGGTTTGAGAGTTTCTCAGAGAGGCTCCAGTGAGATACAGGATAATTTCTGATTAGAAAAGAATAGGGCCCTGTGTGTTTTCTTGCCAGGGCCATGGGAGTTTTGATCAGGGAGTAGTGTGTTCTCTGACAGAAACACAACAATGTCTCCTACCAGGGAAGAGGGAGCCTGGGAAAAGGAAGTTTCTGAACAGGTCAGGGTAAGACCTCTATCTTGACTGAGGGATGCTCAACCCAGTTGCCAAGACAGTTCTCTATCCACAATCCTGAGAGTCTATTAGGATGTTCAAAGGCAGAATCTAATTAGGACCAAGAGAGCCTTCTAATTGGACTGAGGCTGATCTAAGGTGTGATAGTGTGTATATGCTTAGCCTAGGGAGTGGCATTGTTGGGAAGTGTAGCCTTGTTAGAGTAGGTGTGACCTTGTGGGTGTAGGCTTTAATACCCTCATCCTAGCTGCCTGAGAGCAGGATTCTGAGTAGCCTTCAGATGAAGATGTAGAACTTTCAGCTCTTCCTGCACCATGCTGCCATGTTCCCACCCTGATGATAATGAACTGAACCTCTATACCCATAGACCAGCTCCAGTTAAATGTTGTCCTTATAAACAACTCCTTAACTAACTCCTTGGTCATGGTGTCTGATCACAGCAGTAAAACCTTAACTAAGACACCAGGTGTGAGCACTGGTAGGCTTCAAAAAAAAGATAAAATCAGTCTCTGACAACATTCTGTGGAGACTACAACCAGGACCTACAGACTTTCACACCAGGCAGAGAGGTATCTCTAAGCAGGAAAAAGGAAAGCTACAAGTGAAGCAAAGAAGGTTCTCCAACAGGCACTGACAAAGATTTGGGACTGGTGACTATAAAAGCTGCCAACCAGGGCAGGAAAGCTATATCTTACTGGATTATTGAATAGATCAGATGGCAGGCTCTGAACAGGGTAAAAAGAAGCTCTTAAGTAGGTCTAGAACATCTCACTGGGGCTGACTAAGGAGAGATTTAAGGGGTATTAGAGAGGCTCCAATAGGACAGAGTCCAATCTCTGACTAGGTTAGAGTGAATCTATGAAAAGGGACCACTGTCTTCTCTGACCAAGGCCATGGGAGTCTTCCATAAAGAGCTAGGGAGGTCCTCAACAGAAGCACAAGTCAGCACCCTATTAGTCAAGAGCAAGAGTGGCACAAAGTTATAAGGCATTCTCTAACTGGAGCTGAGTGTCCCTTTTGGCCAGGGCTGAAGAGTTGGTCCATAGCTGAGCAGGATTTATGAGGTATGATGTAAGCAAGACTTAGGGAGTTGTTTGTTTGTTTGTTTGTTTGTTTGTTTGTTTTTACTGAGACTGTGGTTGTCCCTATATAAGGTCAATGGATGCATACAGTAGTGAGTCAGCCTAGTTCCTAAACATGGTCAACGGTGTCTCTTATCACTATCAAGAAAATATTTTAGATAGCTTAGAATATTGTTCCTGCAGGGCTGAGTAAGGCCTTACTGGGCAGAGCAGGGCAGGCAGAGTAGTAAATGCTATGGTAAGAGAGACTTTAACCAGATCAAGGGAATTCTTCAATGAAGGCAGAAGTCATTGATAGGCATTCAAAGCATTCTCTGACAAGGGCACAGGGAAGGTCTTCTCAGGGCAAAAGGAAATGGTGGTCCCTGGCAGGGTCAAGTGTGATTCTTAAGGAAGTTAGTTAAGGAGATTCTTTTGTCTGAGCAGAGCAAGGTTTCAATGATGCCTAAAGAAGTTTCCCACTGAGCCCATTGGCAAGTTCTAGCCACAGCCAGTTAGATCTCTAATCAGGACAGAGGGAGGCTATAAGGAGAGAACAAGCTGTTCTCTGACCAGGGACGAGTAAAGTTCCAAGTATGTTTGGAGGGCAGTCTCTGACAATAGCAGAGGGAGGCTGGGAGAATGTAAGAAGGCAGTTTCTGAAAAGGGCTCAGAGAGGCTCCACTAGTTCAGAGGAGAGTGTCTGACAGGGAGAACAGGAGTGTTCTTGTACCAGAGTCAAGGAAGAGTCCAACAGGGCCTTTGGAGGTCATGGTAACCTGAGAGCAGTTTCCAACCATAGCTAAGTAAAGTTTCCAATCAGAGTAAAGGGAGGCTGGGATGGGGACTGAAGACTGTCTATAACCAAAGTTAAGGGTGGTTTCCTACCAGTGCCAAGGGAAGCTCTTCAGTCAGTGAAGCCTGGTGTCTGCTAGGGCTGAGGAAGGCTCAACCAGAACTGAGGAAGGCTCAATGTGGTTGAGGTAGGTCTTAGACAAGAGTTTATGGAACCTTCTATCAAGGTCAAAGCAGGTCCCAGATCATGACTGAAGGCAGTTTCAGAAGAGTGAGGGAGGCATTTTCTGGATATGACAGGAGGATCACAGAAGGGTCAAAGGTTAGCATTCATTAGCCAAGACAAAATGAGGTATTCAATGGAAGCCAAAAAGGGTCTATAACAAGGGTCCGGGAAAGCTTGGACAAGGGCAGAGGGAGGTTTATCATGGATGTATAAGTCTGCATACATCCAGGTTTCAGGTAGGCTGCATGAGGGCTGAAGGAGGTCTTCTAAGGCTCCTGATGAAGGTGGAGGGAAAAAAATCACTAAATCTGATGGTGGTCTCCAATGTAAACCAAAAGTTGCCTCTGAACAGAGCAGAAGGAAGCTCCAACTGGGGCCAAATCTTATCTTTTATGGACATGGGGTGTGTATGTCAGAGGATGAGGGCTATCTGCAACAAGGAACCAGAGCTGATCATGTTTCTGAGTAGAGGTAGAAGGCAATCTCTGACAACGGCCAGTGAAGGTGCTTAAGACGGTCCAGAGAAGACACAAGCTGATGAAGGCTATAGTGGAATACAGGATGGTCTTAGCCCAGATGGAATGGAAACATCAACTATGGCAGAAACCAGTCTCTGGTAGGTACTGAAGGCAGTCTCTATGGAGGGCTGAAGTATTCCTCTAAAGTGAGCTGAGGAGGTCCAAAGGCAGGTAATCTCTGACCAGAGCAAAGACAGGTCTTCAATGGGGACAAAGAATCTAATATCTAAGGAGACTTGTCCCAGAGGAGAGGGAGGTCTATGGCAAATCCAAGGGTAGTCTCAAGAAAGACCTGGAAGGCTCTTAACAGAGATTATTGGTCTTTAGCTAGGCTTTGAGGGAGGCTCCAACAGAGTTGAGAAAGGCTTTAACCAGATAGAGTCTCTGACAAGTGAAAAAGTCTTAGCATGGCTGACAAAAGCCTGAGACAAGTTGCCTCTAAGTTGTATCATGGAGTTCTTCTTTAAGAGGTGAGGGTAAGCATGGAAATGGTGGTACACACCTTTACTCTCAGCACTCAGGAAGTAGAGATAGGTAACCTCTGAGTTTAAGGATAGCCTGGTCTATAGAGAGAGTTCCAAGACACTCAGGGCTACCCTGTCTTGAAAAACAAACAAAAAAGAAAAAATAAAAAAAAAACAACAAACAAAATAAAACAAAACAAAAAACACTGAGTCTCTAACCAAGACAGAGATCCCCCACCTGGTCTCCAACTAGGCTCACAGGAGGGCAGGCTCCTAGGAGGATCAATAGAGACAAACAAGAGTACAAAGGGTAGTTTCTTACTAAGACCATGACTGAGGAAGTCTCCATCACTGTCACTGAATGTTGCTGAAAGTTGATGAAGGCTTATTAAAAGGAGATCAGAAGAAGGCTAAGACAAAGGTCAAGGGCAGGTAGAGAGACTTCAACATTGTTGGAGTCTTCCTCTGCTTCAGGCTTTGATGAGAGCTGAATAAAGTTCCCAGGAAGATGGTAGATGACTCCTCTGAGAATTGATAGGACTAGGAAAAGCATAGAATAAAGCCTGGGTAGCTTATCTGAAAGCTTTTGAATTTCCCAGGCCAGGACATGATGCAGGATGTCTTAAGGGAAGTTCTACCTTGATGGGGGAAAAAAAAAACAGTGTGTAGGGGAATAGGATAATTTTTCTATATTTTTAAAAACATTTTATATAGAACACATTTTATGTGGCAAAAATATATTCAAGTTATTGCAACAAGCACAATGAACTTGAAATAAGTAAAAGTGAATTGTCTCAAAAGTCTAGGTCATTATCTTGTATTTTTTTAAAAAAATGTTTCAATTTCTTTAGTGTTTTGAATTCTTTCTGTTACTATAAAAGGAGAAACTCTTAAGAACAAATTTCAGTTTTGCTCTTTTTCTAGCTCAAACCAAATAAAATGAATATATTGTAAAGTAGCAGTGACTGAAATCTTTAACTTAATGGACTACAAAATTGTCATTTAAAATGGCTAATATCCAAAGGGAAAAAAAGTACTGTCACCTCCAATGGCTCACTTCTTTATTTCATTTATAGGCACAGTATTAAAATCAAGATTATGTTGGCAAGATAAAGGAAGTAGTTACATTCCCTTGAGTATATTATAGTAGGGATTTCTCCTCTTGTCTTCTCAGTCTAGAAACACTTATTATCTACACATTATAGTGCATACATAAGACAATATTAGAAACAGGGTATGTTCTTTTTTTCAATATTTTATTTATTTACATTTCAGATGTTATCCTGTTTCCCCATTTCCTACACACACACATTCCCATTAATCCCCTATCCCATTCCTCTTCCTCCTTTTTGGCATTTGTAACATTTAAATTACATGCAAGTATTAAGATCAGTTCTAGGCTGAGGAACTAGAAATACAATAGATGCAAATAGTCAAGGACAAGCAAGACAATAAACCCAGATAGTCAAAGAATATGCAGGACAATAAAGAGAGTCCCATGATCACTCCTGTGATCACAATTTCCAAGGGCTTATCAGGATGACCACAATATCTGAGCCTACTTCCCTGTCATAGCCCAAAGTCATTTTCATGCCTGAAGCCTACTTCTTTGTTCTAGGTTAAGTTTTAGATTCCTGCCTGTAATTACTTCTCTGTTCTAACTTAATGTCAGATTCCAGCCTGCAGCCCATTTCCTTGTCCTTGGCCAATGTCATATTTCTGCCAGGCAGCCCAAAAAGCTCTTCACATCTCCTCCTTTTAATGCATAAACCAGAATGAGCCTGTCTTAGGTTGTTCTGACAAGAATACCTTCCTTACCCATTGTAGTATGTGCATTATCAAAAGCAATGTACTTCTGTCTTAGGTTGGTAAGGCTCTTACCTGTCCTTGGCTTCCCAGCCTGTTAAAGTAATGGCTCAGTCTGGGGGTCCATTTTCAGTTTCAAGTCATATACTTTGGCTACCAACCTGTTGATGTAGTTAGAGACAAGCTTTAACACGATGGGCAGGAATAAAAGAATTTCCAAGACAAAAGGGGCTAGCATGATCAAGCTATATATGCCATTCCTGAGGTTTCACTAAAATGGAAATACTGACCTCAAGCCATGGATAATTTTATCAGCATTATCTGTAGCATTAAAGTTCAACAGGGCAGCTTTTTTAAATTCATAATCTCACTATGCAAAGTTAAAACATCCAGAGAGGTGTTAGAATTATGCCAAATTCCTACAGGCATCTTTAAACTTTTTTCAAGTTATAATGACTATCATTGTAAATTTTAGAAGTAACACCACTCCAATGGTATTTGTCATGACACTTGAGATGCCTCCTAACTCTTAAACCCTGAACCTCCTTCCAATAATTTGAATAGGATACAGAACATCAATCCATTGTTCCAAACACCTATATAAATACTCTTGTGTACTCAACACATTAGTAACATTTTTTGCTAAATGATTCACAAAAGAAGCTATCTTAACTTCCTGTGTCAATGCTATTGCAGAAGCAGTGATGCTAGCAATTAATATAATTAAAGCTGTTATACCAGCAATAATCAAGCCCACTACCCTCTTGCTTCTGCTTAAAGCCTAACTCACTTCTTCCAGTACTTATAAGCTTTTTTCAGAAAACCAAGGTTCTGTAATACTCAGGGCAGTAAGACAAAAGCTGGTTAATAAAGATGATTATCAAGCTCAGGGACATTTTACCTCTTATTCTATCAACTATGCTTTCAAAATTATATTTTTACTCCTCCCAGTTGGCTCTTTCAAGTTTTCCTCAAGCACCTTTTAACACACCTGTCTGGTGCACAAAACGATTGCTAGCCTGCAAAGGTACAACATTATTTTCATACTTTTATTCATTAAGGAGTTGGACATTTAGGTGACACCTTAAAGAGATGTAGAAAAAGGCAGGCACAGAGAAAACATTGTATTAGCAATGAACAAAAACCTTTCAGTATCCTGTATTAACTCACATTCATACTATTCTTTACTGAACCTGTGAGCAGTAGTGATGTTCATTTACATAGAAACATTCATTTCAGAAACTGTGGTAAAAAATGCTCAAGTAGGATGGAAGTGGTAAGTTGGCATCAGTTTTGTACAGGGCATGTCAATGATAAATCATCTTCTATAAATATGTGACATATGTAACTTGAAAAGATAGGCTACTAACAGTTTAATTTATTCTACTCTGGAAATGACCAGAGGATTACCATATATAAAACTCAACATAGTATAAGCTTTTTATCGAAAAAGAACTAGGTTTAAATTTATTTATCTTATTATTTTTAAAGATTTTTTATGTGTATAAGACTTTAGCCTGTGTATACATCTGTGCACTGACTATAAATATATTACCAGAAGGGGCTGGAAGCTGCCCTGTTGGTACTAGAAAATGAACCTGGGTCCTCTGAAAGAGCAGCTACTACTCTTAACTGCTGATCCATCTCTCTGGTCCTTGAGTTTAAATTTAGCTTTACTTAAATCTAAGCTCACAAAGCATATCTAGAAAAAAATAATTTTCTGCAGACGTTGACTATTTCTCTTCAATCCCTAAGCTGAGAAGCTTTAGGAATGTGAGGAATCCTCTCAGCTTTTAAAGCCACAACAATGATTGTACTGACAGTTTTTCTTAAAGTTATTGCATACCTTCAGGGCTAGATCCAGGTTATATGGACATATATTTTACTCATGAAATTTAGTTAGAAGCAAACTGACTCAAGATACATTGTAGAGCTTATTTTTGATACTTACATATATACCTCAAGTCTGTACATGAAAAGGGGAGATTTTCAAGCTAAGTACATAGAAAATACATTCAATAAAGTCATAGCAGATTTCTTAAACCCAGAGAACAATATAACCATCAAGATATGAAAGTCATTTAGAATCATGTCTAAGATCAGATAAAAAAAAATCTCTGTCATACTATAGTTAAACTTTAAGTATAACAAAGGATATTAAAAGTACTGCCAAGGAAGCACCAAGTCATATACAAAGGCAAATCCATCACAGTTACAGTAAATTTCTCAACAAAACCTCTGAAAACCAGGAAGACATGAAACAATATATTTCAAGTTCTCAAAGTCAATAGCTATGAAGCCAGATGACAACATTCATCATAGTTAACCACAATTGACAGAGAAAAAACTATCATTCAACGATCAACAAAAATAATAGGATTCATGACCACTATGCCATCACTATAGAAAATAATTAAATGAATTCTACACACTGAAGAAAAGGTCATCTGTGGCCTGTACTCCAGGAAGGCAACAGCTCCTTGGCATAAATTTGGGAGAAACTAGGCAAAACGTAAAATGCCACATCAGATGTCATCTTTGTAGGTGGATTCAGAAACCACTTTGTTGGTGGCTTCCACATGGCTTATGATTCTCTGAATTATGAAAAATTATATATATAATGTCTTGGGATTATATGATTACACACACAGGATTGAAAGATATGGCTTGTAAAAAGAAAGTAAAATACCCCAGGATACAAAAACAGAATAAAGAAAGTCAGTGGATTACAAAGGCCAACATTAGTACTACCAAAAATGAAAGTCCAGCAACACACTGGGGTTTTGATGTGTGACAGGACAAGACAGTGCAGAGCTACCTCCATCTTGCATTTTTGCTGAGGCCATTTCAGGTTTAACTAGAATTTGACCCTTGGTGGGAATCTCATGGAAAATTACCAAACTCTATTCTAGAACAAAGGGTTGGGTGGTCCTAGCTAACTTACCTTTGCCTCTGTTAAACTGCCTGGCTGAATGGAACCCCCTCCAGCTAACCACTTATCTTAGTTTCAGTTAAACTTCCTGCTTCTGCAGCTGCTGAGACCAAGACTCTAGGACATTTTTTCCCTTCAAAAACCATGAGATTTGGACATTCGGGGCTACACTTATGTCCCTGAATACCTGGGTGTGGTAAAATAATCAGCTGAAATAATCTCTTTGAATTGTCTGTAAACTGTTTTTGAGTGGTCATCTCTGATGGGTTAACCATAATACCAGTACAAAAGAGTAAATACTCTATAATGACTTGGTCTGCAAATATCTAAACAAACAAACAAAAAACTAATAAATTGTATTAACTTCAAAAAAGAAAATGAAAATGCTATATATCCTAACCTGTAGGAGACAATGGAGATCAGTCTTGCGGAGTCTATGGCTACAAACCCTTCACTAAAAGAAACAAGAAAAAGTTTAAATCAATAACTTAATGAAGAATTTTAAGGTCTTAGAAAAAAGTCATGCAGATGAAAACTGGAAGGATCCTGTCCCTGGCTGTTCCATTGTTCCTGGGTCCTGTGGGCTCTGGGCAGGTCCCATTTGGGACCAGTTTTTGGGCTGCAGTGGTGGTCTCACCTGTGATCTTTGGTGTGCTAGCACTCCTGGGAGACCTGCCCTCTCTGGTCCAGATTAGGGTGCAGGGCAGGAATGGGGTATGGAGAGCTGTGGCACAGGGTCAGGCCTACATGCAGAAGGAAACCAGAGGGATCCTACCTTGGCTGCTCCACAGTCCCTGGGTCTGGTGGTCTCTGGGCAGGTCCCCCTTGGGGCCAGTTTTGAGCAGCAGTGGTGGTCTCACCTGTGATCTTTGATGTGTTAGCACTCCTGGGAAATCTGTTCTGACTCTGCAGGACTGGGATCTAGATAGCTAATAAACAGATCATGGAAACAGAACTAAACAGAGACACAGTGAAACAAACAGAAGTGATAGATCAAATGGATTTAACAAATATCTATAGAACAATTCATCCTAAAACAAAAGAATATACCTTATTCTCAGCACTTCATAGTACCTTCTCCAAAACTTACCATATGATCAGTCACAAAACAAGCCTCAACAGATACAAGAAGATTGAAATAGTCACATGAATCCTATCAGATTGCCACAGACTAAAGCTGGTCTTCAATAAGAACAAAAACAACAGAAATCCCACATACATATGGAAGTTGAACAACTATCTACTCAATGATAGTAGGATCAGAGAAGAAATAAGAAAAGAAATTTAAAAGATTTTTTAGAATTTAATGAAAATGAAAGCACAATATTCCCAAACCTGTGGGACACAATGAAAGCAGTGCTAAAAGGAAAACTCATAGCTCTGAGTGCCAATGTAAGACTCTAGCAAGCTCAATAACAAGATGCCCATACAATCACAAGTGTAACCCAATACCCAACCTAAATATACCAACTATCTTTGACTGGCAGAGACACAAGAACATCCACTTCCATGTCACCCTTCTCTCTTGTTTCCTAGCTCCTCCTCTCATTCTCCTCCTCCTCTCCTTACTCCTCCTTTTCCTCTCCTTACTCCTCTAAGCTCCTCCTACATATCACCTTTCCTGTTAAAATAAAACTTTTCTCTCAAAATACAATTAGAGCATAACTATACCAACTTATATCAGTAAGGTACAAGATAGACCTAATACCCAGTGCAACATTTTGTTGACTAAACAGAACCTCTGTCATCTCTCCTAACTAAAAGACTTAGTTCTGAACCTGGCTTTTTTCTTGGCTTTAGAATGAATGTCAGCTGAAAACCATCCTCTCACATCTTTTCTCTAAAAGTAAATAGCCAGGATTGGCTATGAGACTATAAGTCTTCAATTCCATCAGAAATCCAGAATGACTGAATTAATTGAAATTATGGGAAGCACAAAGGATAGCTTCTAAAACTTAGCCAATTTATAAAGACCACTGAACACCTGGAAAGTCCCTATACTACAAAACGTTGGAGCATCCGTTCTGGCCCAGAATCATCTGACAGACCGAGTGTTGTAGAATTATTAAGGGCTGATTACTCTGTCTTGGAAGATATAATCAGTCGACTATTCTGTAAGTGTGTCCTTTTCAGGACAGTAATTTGTCTGTAGATGAAAAGAGGCAATTCTTGCCTAGTGGCTGTCACACCACAAATGGAGTAACTCCAAAGATGCTCAATTTCTTCTTAGAATCCAAAACAGGAAGCTGTCAGGAGCAGACAGGTCTCTAATCAAAATGAACATTAATACAGAAATGTGTGTAATGTCATTTCTGTGGATCAAGCACTATGATAAAGTTTGCTTCTCACAACTGGTTACAAAGCTAATATGTAGTGAAACTAGGATTTGAAACAGACCTGCTATGATTTTAACATTTGTATCTATACTTCAGTTAAACAGTCTAAGCTCATGATACTTGAAAATATTGAATTACATTATATGATTAACTACTTAAACTATGATGAAATAGTGTTTCTTAAACACAATAGTAGTGGAAGTACAAGTTTGTTTTACTGGATGTATTTCATTTATAGTAGTGTATTCTGTAACCCTCTCTGATATCTCCATGTCCATTTTACATATAGCAATTAAAAAACTTGTCCCTAACAACAATTAAAGAAAAGTTTCACATTCATATACTCTGCCTATAGGATTCAGTGTCTTAATTGTTCCTGTAGTCTAGGTGTCGAAGAACATACGTATAGTCACAAACCTTGGGAAGTTAAGGCCAATCTAGAGTAATAGTGCATTCCAGGCATTACTGAGTTATCAACCAAGAGCCTATTTCAAAATAATAACAACAACAACAGATACAACCTAGTATCGACCATCCATCTCACCTTCACTTCAAAGAGGATTCGGCCTTATTTTTTTAATATAATCAGTTACAAATATGATGCCTTGCACATTGTAAAGCCTCATAAAGATGTTGAATAACTATTTCCAGAATGCATTTTGTCTTCAACAATTGCTACTCAAACTAGCTGAAAGACCAGATTTTATTAATAAGAATAATTATTGAGAAAACATGTTTTAAAGAGACATATAAAATACAACCTCCAGTTTATTTTTTTTTTCTTTTCTTTTTTTTTTTTGAACATGAAATGCTTTTTTTTATAGCATGTTTTACAAGGGGAGGGGGTAAGAGGGTCCAGGTGGTGGAAAAGTACAAAATCTTCTTGGCCTGTGCCTTGAAACATGTCATGGTACACTGCCTTGAATTATGATCTACCTGGAGTTCTTCAGAAGATATGGTACACTGCTTGAGTTATGGTCTCCCTGCTATTTTTAAGAAGACATGGTACTCTGCTTTGAGTCTATCTGCAGTTGCTAAGCAGGATCTTGCAGTTGCCAAGCTTCAGAGGACATTGTGCAGGTGGGGAAAGGTAGGGGGTAAGGGTAAGGGCGAGGGTCCTGGCTTCTGGCATCTCCCCCTTCTCTGTTTAGTTAGAGAAGGCGTCTTATGTTCAATCCCAACTATGTGAGTTTTGAATTTGGATGTCTAATTATGGGGGGTCTTAGACAAGTTCACAACCCCAAAACACTGATGTGAGACGAGTCACATCGATGGTCGAAGGCTTTAGGCTGTCGACGATGGGCAACGTCAAGGGACTCTGATGTGGGTGAAAGGAGGGTGAGAGCCCTGTCTTAGGCCATGTAGGCTGCACCCACTCCCAGCACCACGCACTCCTTTTCGGCTGCATTGGGTGGGCCCCTGGGAAGTGGACCTACAATAATCCCGTCATTGGACTAACTCACAGCCATCCTAGTCTCTTGTAAATGTTCAAGTTACCAACCATTTGTCAGTTTGGGGTGTAATATTGTCATAAAGGAAGGCTCCCCAATGTTAGCGGCCATATCAAGGGTGGCCTTGGTTTAGGAAAAAGCCAATTTTTGTTGTGGTGATCAAGAAGCCAAGCTCTCTAGCGAGAGAAATGAGGGCAAAGCCAGGCATACCAGGAACCCTTCTGGAGGGCGTGGAAGTCTAGGGGTCGACCATAGGGGGAGGCAGGGGAGCTGACAGCTGTGTCAGTCTCCTGCGGAGTCACTTCTGGATCCTCTGCAATTTTCAGGTGATGGTAATGAACTTCAACTGCCTTCTTGATGGCAGCATCAACCTGGTTCCGTGGACGACAGGTCACGGGCGATGATCTCTGTCTTGCTCAATCTTGATGTCGTGCGCACATCCTCTCAATGAGGGTCCGTCCGGATGGGTCCGTGCCTCGAGCCCCACGTCTGGGTGCCACTTGACCCGACCGGCGGGTCCTGGTTATTCGTGGGGGCGAGGAGGACTGCAACCTGATATTCTTCAGAAGATATGGTACACTGCTTGAGTTATGGTCTCCCTGCTATTCTTCAGATGATATGGTACACTGCTTTGAGTCTATCTGCAGTTGCCAAGCAGGATCTTGCAGTTGCCCAGCTTCAGGGGACCTGGGATGCTGCGTGAGTTCAAGCTCCTGGGAGTCCCTGTTTTTCTTGGTTTTCTGCGGTTGGGTACGGAGCTGCTGCCTGCGACCTGCTCTAGGCTCGGTCCCAAACCGGAAGTCCCCAGTTTATTTTTATACTTAGCAAAATATTGAATGCTATAAAAGTTTTCAGTTTCTATAGTAACCAATAGTTTATGAAACAACCCAGGTCTATGCAGCACACTTTAAATGTCATTGACTTAGATAACATTAAAATATTTCACACTGTTAAAACACAATTTATTAGTCTATCACAGTCCCTTTTTTTGCAGAGTCACAGCAATACATGACTTCTCTAGATCATTCCTGGGAGAAAATTCTAACATCCAAACATGATTTTAAAACACAAAATGTTTAGGCGTCTTTCTTTTCTAATAGACTTGATTTTCATGGGCTATCTTAATTTTTCATGTTTTTTTTCCTTGCTGATTCTCAGACTCATTAAGACCAGAGTGAATTTTAATTAAAGTTACAAGTATTGACTTGCCGTATGAGTAAAAAGTTTGCTAGTAATTAAATTCTAAAATAAAATGTTGTGTCTGCCATTGATTCATTGCAGATCTCTAAGAAATTCACTTTAACTTCTTGCTTAAGTATACGAACATAATGTCATCTAATAAGTTCTTAGATTTATTTTCTATATTGCAGGATGTATGAGTCATAGAATCATGAGTAATATTTATAATTTCTTTCACAGAAGTAGCCTCATGATAACCTATTTAGAACTGTGCTAGTCATTCATACACTTAGTTTTAAATTCATTATAAAAAAATGACAGGAACTACTGTGTGGATCTGAGATGGCTTAATGGCTAGAGACCCTTGCTTCTCAGCCTCGTGGACTGATGGAAGAGTTCATTCCCTAAAACCTACATGATAGGAGAGAACCTACTCCTCCTACAAGTTGCTCTGTGATCACCACACTCATCCTGTGTCACACACATAGACACACACACACAAACTAAATTCACAAAATAAAGTTCAAAAATTACCTACTGTATGAAATTCTTGCTCCAAATCTTGTTGTTTATGTTGTGCTCTGGAAAAAGCAGTTGCTTTTTTCTGAGAACGTCATTGGAATTGTAAGTCCACCTACTGAAAGAATTAAGCAAACCTTATTCTTTACTAACACTTTAATAACTAAAAAGGCTTTGCTAAAGACCAAAAAAGCAGTTACTTTCCTTTTGTCCTCCTACTAGGTTGCCTTGTTCAACCTAAACATGAGGGGAGATGTCTAGTCTTACTGCAACTTGACATGCCCTACTTGGTTGATATCAGTAGGAGGCCTGCCCTTTTCTGAAGATAGGAGAGAATGAGGGTAGGGCAGGACAAAATACTACTGGGAGGGGAGGAAGGAGCAGAAACTGTGGTTGGGTTGTAATATATGAAAGAAGAATAATTTTTTTAAATAGTAGATACTATTCTGGTCTTGGGAAGTTTGGATTGAAAATGGCAACTGGTGTGCAAGAGTAACCTTGTAATTACCTGTTGTTTTAGTTATGGTTTCTAGTCCTGTGATGAAATACCTTGATCAAAATCAGCTTGGAAAGAAAGGGTTTATTGCATGCTACCATGTAGTTTATCCAGGGAAGTCAGGGCAGTAACTCAAACAGGGCAAGAACCTGGAGGCCATGGAGGAACACTGTTTATTGGGTTGTTCTTCATGGCTTGCTCTGCCTGCTTTCCTATAGCAGAGGCACTGCCCACAGTGAGCTGTGCCCCTGCACATCAATTATGAAAATAATTCACAGGTTTGCCTTCAGGTCAGTCTAGTTGTGGGCATTTTCTAAACCATAGTTTCCTTTTCTAAAATGACTCTAACTTGTGTCAAGTTGACATAAAGCTGACTTAACTGCTTTTTTCTATAACTGTAAAAGTATTTCTTTAGCTCCTCCAAAGATGGAGAAATTTCACCAATGCCAAAACCTGAGAATGTATTTTTAAAATATTATATGGTTATATTTGGTAGCTTTAAGCATTCTCTTAACTAGGAATATCTATCATTGAAATGAAATACATATTGTAGCTATAATTACTAGTTTTATTTATTTTGTACTATGATTCCATCTTAATTTTAACTTTAGTATTTAAAGTATATAATTAGGCTAGAAAGCAAATATAATTGATATAGCACCTATTAATAATAAGAGATTACTATTGGCAAGTAACATCATCTGTCTGTGACATAGACGGTAAAACTCTTCCTAAGTGAAAAGTTTTATGGGCATATAGTGCTCTACCTTTTTTAAAAAAGGGAACACCAACTATATTCCAAGTTTTGAAAGCTAGACATTGTTATAATTCAGAATGGAAACAATTTTATGAAGTATCTTTGTGCTGGTTATAACACTATTTTGATAAAGTATTATTATACTGTAAGATTCATAATGAAATTTACCAAATAATTCTGTTCAAACTCATCATAGACCTGTAGATCTGCCATAGAGTATTTTTAAATTTTAGTGTCTTGGCTTTATATAATAATTTACTCTAAATTCACAAAATATCTTTATGCTGTATTTCTGATATTACAAAAATAACATTTGTCATAAAAAGCATCTTTCTGGATCCCAATATTTTATAGGGAACACTACTTTTGGTCTGAGGAATGGGTATATAAGAAGAATACATTTTGAGTATTTTAGTTATAATTTAAAAATTACTTTCATTGAAGTATACAAAGACATTTATCCAAAATTCTGAATAAGAATCACAAAAAGCTTGTCATTTGCTTACAAAGATTTACAATATGAGAGAAGAACATGAAAAATGAGTTGAACTGCTAGTTTCCACACTGTTACTTTGATATAATATTAGCAGTTTCCTTTGGTGAGGAAAATTTGCATGTAAAAATATCTTTTGAGTATAATTATGATTGAAAAATTATTTTTCATCAAAGTGTAAAAATGTAATTTTTTTCAAAATCCTGAATTTAAATCAGAAACAAGCTTATTACAAAATAGTTTTCTGTAGAAAGCATAAATCCTTTACTCAAGGATTTTTATGATTTTAAAGGTAGGAAATACAAATAAAAAAACTGGTGTTGTGGCTTTCTGCTCTGTCGTTTAGATATAATGTTATTAATGGAACCAGTGCATAGTGCACTTCCCTAACTATATGTAGAAGTAATATCACACATGCGCAGTTGCTTCTCTGTCTCCTCTACTGAGTAGTGTCAACCTGACATTTAAATAACAATGTCTATTCTAGTTTCTGAGAATCTCAAGAATGTTATTAGGCAGTCAAAGTAATTAACAAATGTTATCTTCCTTATTCTAGTAGGCAACAAAAGCAAAATAGCAAAGTTTCCAGTCTGAAATACAGAAAAATTTGAAACCCTAGGAGAAAAACATTCATGGTTTGCAAAGTCTTAAAACAAATAAAATTTCAAGGTGATTAAAAACTACTATCAAGTTTCTAAATAGAAATCTAACCTTGGATATTAATCTAAAAGTATACTTACAGTTAGTAATTAATAATTTGAAGATAAGTATAAAGTCATTTTATTATAACAAACAATATTTCATAAACAAATTACATTTGTAGCAATTAATGGTGCTGGTGAGGAAATTCATTTCATTAAAAAATGTCTAAAGTAGGAGATTATTTACTATCAAAATATAAGTACATTTAGACTTAGAAGTCTTTAGAAACAAACAAAAAGGAATAAAATTACTTCCAAAATGGAGGCAATATAGCACTGCTAAAACACAGCTCTAATGAAGGCTGGACATTTTGGTCTTAGGCTGAAAACAGTGTTCAATCTCATATCTCTCCTAATAGAGTTTTAATTACTTTTCACACAGTACAGTGGCTTCATCCCCATCCTCTAGCACACACCAAAAATACAAATCAATCATGGTATTGACCAATCTCAGAACTAATAATTCTCCAGGGAGAAACTTATTCATGCACAAGTCATTTCTGAAAAGGTGATCAATGCTTAAAGTAAGTGTAGGTGTTTCATGCTTCGGTTCTTCAAATTATCAAATGATAAAATAACCTGAATGGTGGAGAAACTGTTTTTAAAGAAACATTATGGCCACATTACATGCTTGCTCAGTTTTTTTTTTTTTTACTTTTTTTTTTTTTATTTTGGACCATGTTTTTAACTCTGCCCAGCTCTTCCTAGATTTTCCCCTTCTCCTTACCAACCCAACTTCATTCTCTTTCAATCTCTCTCTCTCTCTCTCTCTCTCTCTCTCTCTCTCTCTCTCTCTCTGTGTGTGTGTGTGTGTGTGTGTGTGTCTTTATCTATACAGAGCCAAAAGCAAAACAAAAAACAAAACAACCAGTAGGATCAAAAATATAAAAAAATGATTCAAGAGTTAGCTACACGATGACTGAAAATTATTTTTGTATATATCATTTACTATATGATAATATCAGTTACTATAAATTTTTATTTTATTATACTAAAATATTATTATAGACAGTTAATAGATAAAGGAACTGAAACTCAGTTTGGATAGAGGCATTTCATTTCCATTAGGAATAACAGGAGTAAAGCTGTCTGTCTAGAGGAACACAGGGGACTAGAAGGAGTAGATTGTTTTGAATTATCATATCTACATTCAATTATGTATTTAATTAGTTTCATAAATCTATATAGATTTAGGTTTTAAGATTATCCAAATATCAGTTGTATCCTGTGTGTGTGTGTGTGTGTGTGTGTGTGTGTGTGCATGTGTGTGCATGTACATGTTTATGTGGGTTCAAGAAATCAAACTCAGGTTTCTAGGCTTGTTCAGGAAGCACTTTAGCATACTGAGCCAGTATTGGTGCTCAACTTTTTTAATCCAGTAATTTCTGTCTCATATTCTAATTAATGCAATGTCTCCAAATATATTTAAATCATGCTTGTGCTCTTTTCGTACTTTCTTCAAAATAATTGGATATTAGGTAATACATAATTTTACACATAAACACAGTTTATACATGTGTACATTTTAAAAAGCATATTAATATTGTTGGATTCTAAGATCCAAAGCCAGGAGACGACGCACTCCCGCAGAAACTCCTCATGGACAGGACTCAGTGCAATTAACATGAGACTTAATGATTCCAGTATACTGGGGTTCTCTCACATGCAAGCAAGAAGAGAATCGCGAGTTGAAGTTAAGAACAGTTTTTATACAGTTTAAGGGGTAGAACAGAGAAACAGTGACTAGGCACAATATGATTGGCAAAACAGTGTGACTTTTAAACTGATTGGTCTTTGGGGAATGAGGTGGCAAGGACCTCCCTTGTCTGTCTACCTAGGCCTTCCTCACCCACAGGTAGGTTCCCTCCCCAGTGATCTGAGAAAGGTGAATCAGCTTCTTCCTTCCTCCTCTGAATGTTAATCCAGCAAGTGTCCTCTGACTAAGGAATGTGCCCCTCCCAGGATGTGTCCTGGGACAGTTGGATTCTTTCAATTTCAAGTTCAAACTGAGACCAAGTCCTACAGTTAGACCCAAAAGTCTTACAATATCACTTTTAAAAAATAAAAGTGCAACTAAAACATCAAGTTAAAATAGTCTAAACAAATTCTAAATTATTTAAAAGATTCTGTTAAAAAATTTCCATGGAAAACAAGGGAATTTCTTTTTTTCATTAGCTTTTGCAGACAAAAATTAAAATTGGCAGATCATAGGCTCAAAAGGATCTTATAAATCTAAGTAATAGAAAATATGCTGCACTTTTAATAAAGATAAGCCTCAGGAGATTTATTTTCAGAGGAAGAAAGTAGACTCAATAATACTGTATTCTGAAAAACAAAACTCAAAACAGAACTGCCAATAATCTCAGAATATGTAAGATAACATTTTAGACACTCTGGACAGTCCCTTGAGTATAAATAAATTTAAATTCTTACATTGATGTCCATATGTAGTCTGACTTTTAAAATCTTTTAGAATAAATACCTTTACTGCAGGAAGTAAAAGCTAGTCCATTGAAAAACCACACTATATTTATTAACAAGAATAGATGTAAATGTCCAGGCACTAAATGGATTCCTTGCTTTCAGCATAGTACATTTCAGTCTAAAATAAACTAATTGCCATCTATAACATGATGTTTATTCTTCACAGCAAATCCTTTTTGAATGTAGATTAGTCTAAAGGCATTTGCTCTTTGGAAAATAGATTAATCCCTATTCACTTTTCTAAACTTCTGGAATGCCTACAACATTTGAAAACATCATTTTATTTTCTAATACACAAAATGAGATGCTTTTTCTGAATCATAATACACCATTTAAATATTAATACTCTTTAGCATACTCCATGGTCATTCAGCTTTATTTTTTTACCATTAAAATGAGTGCTCATCATCACTGGTTAAATGATTTAGGAAAACAACCTGCACTATGTGGTTTATAAAAGAAGTAATAAAATCTTGTTAGTGTTATGGCAGAAAGTTCATGTACATATCTGATGGTAAAAATCACACAGATGGTATATCATCTGACTACTTACCACAGTGACTCTACTGTGCTTAGACACAGTGTGTTGGTTTATATATGCTTGGACCAGGGAGTGGCACTGTTGGGAGGTGTGGCCTTGTTGGAGTAGGTGTGGCCTTGTGGGTATGAGATTTAATACCCTAGTCCTGTCTGCCTGGAAATCAGTCTTCTCCTACAGATGAAGATGTAGAACTTTCAGCTCCTCCTGCACCATGCCTGCCTGGATGCTGCCATGCTCCTGCCTTTATGATAATGGAGTAAACCTCTGAACCAGTAAGCCAGCCCCAATTAAATGTTGTCCTTATAAGACTTGCCTTGGCTGGGCAGTGGTGGAGCACATCTTTAACCCCAGCATTCAGGAAGCAGAGACAGGTGGATCTCTGTGAGATCGAGGCCAGTCTGGTCTACAGAGTGAGTTCCAGGACAACCAGAGCTACACAGAGAAACCCTGTTTCGAAAAACAAAAATGACAGAAAAAAAAAGTCTTGCCTTGGTCATGATATCTGTTCACAGCAGTAGAACCCTAAGACACACAGTAATCTGTTAGAAAAAAAATGTTGGCTTAGGGAGGTGTAAGTCATTTGCATAAAATTCTCATTATTCCATGAGGTATCTATATTTCTTCTCCCCACTATAGGAATGGAAATCAGTATGTAGCAATTCAAACTTTGCATGGAGCCCATAAGTTTCATTATAAATCACACTTGCAGTAATGTGATAGTCTATCACAGGAAATCCTAGAAAAGCAAAAGCAAATGATAAGATCGTCCCCTAGAAGAATTACAGTGGGAAAATGAGATTGAATCCCTATAAGAAATTATGTGCATCAGAGACTTCTTCTGCTACTAATGCTAATAATAATAATGCTACTAATAATCCCTGAGAAACTTAATATGTCAGGGCTCAGATAGGAAGGATAACTGTCTTAAACTATGAAGCACTGATCAGTAATCTTTATATTATTGGGGAAGCTAGTGGTAGAAACAGAAAATGTGTCAAACAAGAGGTCAATTAAAACTCTTCCTATTCCAACTTAGAAGAAATTTCCTATCATTCCAGAATATCTTTTAGTTCTATCCATGAAAATTCATCGAAAGACTTGGATTCCTTATAGAGCACCCGCTTGAGAAAGACAAAGCTACTGTAGCAATCAAAAAAGTGTCCAGTTGTGATCTCTCTACCCTTTTCTTTTGGGCATCTTCTTCTCTCAAGTTCTCTAACTCCCCATTCCTACACAATATAAGACCATAGGAAACCTCTCCCATAACAAATGATATTTCTGCAAATAATTTTCTCATGATTTTATGTGAGAAGTTTCTGGTGGGTTAGGAAACTTTTATGGCTGACATATACTTATCTGTCATGATTGAACAGCAAACACACTCACTACAGATGATTTATCTCAGTCTGCAACTAATATTAGACTTTATGTATGAATATGGTAGCAAAAATGTACTATAGCTTTTAATAATTGTTAAACTGTACTCTCTCAAGCTATACATTTAATCCTAAGACAAATCTTGTCAATAATGGCCTAAATCAGGATTCAACTATTATCTAAATTTTTAAGTTAATTTTAAGAGAACTCAGGAAAGTAAGAAGGGAGTCTCCAATACCGAATTAGGAAGCTTCTCATTCGTATGTGTTTCTTCAAATATAGCCAGCACACCCACAATTAAACTACCAAAGTTAGGGAGTAATGACATATGGAACAATGAGACATCTTGAAATTTGAAGTATTTCACTTACCAGCCACAAAAAGAATGGCCTATTCCAAATGCATTTCACCCTGTTCCAACTTTACCATATAACAGAGTGTTGCTTAGTGTCTCAAAAAGGGGATAATTGGGCATAAAATATCTTGCCTCAAGGACTACTGGTGGAAATAAATATAAAAAACTTAGAAGGGAGAAGGAAATAATCATGGGAAGCAGAGGGAAGGAGGGATCTGGGTAGGCAAGGGGAAGGGGGAGGGGACAAAGGGAACAGGATCAGGAATGGGAGGTGGACAGGAGAGAAGCCCAGAGGGCCAAGAAAATGAATGGAGATAGCAGCATCAGGGGGTGGGAGGTGGGGGACCCTCTAGAAATTACAAGAGACTCAGGAGGTGAGAGGCTCTAAAGATTCAATGGGGATGGCCTTAGCCAAAATGCCCAACATTAGGGAGAAGGAACTTGAAAAATCCACCTCCAGTAGACAGAAAGTTACTAACCCATAATCAAAATTTCTGACCCAGAATTGTTCCTGTCTAAAAGAACTGCAGGGACAAAACTGTAGAAGAGACTAAAGGAAAGGTGGTCCAATGACAGGTCCAACTTGGGATTCATCTCATAGGAGGACACCAAGGCCTGACACTATTACTAATACTATGATGTACTTACCAACTCGAGCCTGGCATAGCTGTCCTCTGAGAGACCCTACCAGCAGCTGACTGAGACAGAAGCAGATACTTACAGTCAACCATTGAACTAAAGTTAGGATCCCTATGATTGAATTACCTGAAGGATTGAAGAAGCTGAAGGGTAGAACGACCCCATAGGAACACTAGCAGTCTCAACTTACCCAGATCCCAGGGAGCTCCCAAAGACTGAGTCACCAACCAAGAGCATACACTAGCACAAATATAGCATAGGTCTGCCTTGTAAGATCTTAGTGGGAGAATATGCTCTTAATCCTTGAGAGATTTGAGGCCCCAGGGAAGGGGGAGGCCAGGTAGGGGGAGCACCCTCTTGGAGGCAAGCAGGAAGAGGAATGGGATGAGAAACAGTGGGAGAGGGAACTGAGGGCAGGGGCAATGCCAGGAATGTAAATAAATAAATAAATAAGTCTCTTCCATTCTGAATAGGTATTTGTCATTTACAATGCAAAGTACTCCTTTCATAATGAGACCTAAAATAACAAGAGGCAGCTTTCAGGTATAATGGTAGGCATCTTATGGAGGTAAAATCATGGAAAACAGAAAAAATAGCATATTTATTATTATTCATTTCTAAATGTCATTTTTGTGTCAAGTCTCATGACTTAAAAAAATAGCTTCTCAATCATTTGATATTTTCCATTTTTATAATGACTTAAAGATTCAGAAGCATGAACAGAGACATCTGTCTCTATAATAGAAAAATATTTACTAATAGAGTAAAATTATTCACAGTTAATAACATTATTCATATGCCTACTGACTCATTTTCAAAAATGGGTACATATTTTAAAGTAAAAACAATCCAGTTGTCATCTAAAAATATCCTTTGCTTTTGCTCATAATCATAGTGATATAGATTTAGTAGTTTTAAAAGTATGTAACAATCCAAATGTCAACTTTGAGTGAGAAGACCTGAAAATACCCTTTGGTAATCATAATTAATTCCTCACTAATAAAGAATTATATAACTACTTCTGAAGGAATGGACAACAAGGAGGAAAGATAATTCTGGTTACAGATACACAGCAAACAAGTGTCATTGGTGTGATATAAAAATAGAAGCCCTGGCCAGTGAGTTGAATTCATGGGAAAAGAGGCTTGCTGCCAAGCCTGACTATCTGAGTTCAATCCCAGAGACCCAATAATGGAAGGAAAGGACTCACACAACTTATACTCTGACCTTCACACAACCCCCTCAATAAACAATAGTTATAAATAAAAATCATGAAGCAGTTTCTTCTACAAGCACATGAGTTTTTTAACTTCTGTGGGAAATCCAACTACCAGCTCACCTGACAGAAGTTCTCTATGTTATTTTATATTCTTTCACCTTTGCCCTGTATTCTATGCAATACTATGTACAAGTTTACATTAAACTCATAGACAATAATCTTAATTATGACAAACTCTCTCTTTTATAGCTAGACCTTAAGGCCTATCAAGATAATCATCCCCTTCCTTGTTACTTAATCCTGACCAGAATACTACTGAAACCCTTTTCAATAACACCAGTTATTTTTCATAGATTGAGTTTAACACTTCTATTCATCTCTTAGCAAAATGCTGGCACATGAAAATAGCTGAACAGACATCTATCAAGCAAATAATAAATACATTTTTAGAAATAAACCCCAGCTGGTTCCTGAAAGATATTCAATTTCTCAATGGTTGAAAGAAATATTTTGAAATGTATCCTCCCATTTAATTTTCTCAGTACACCAATATAAGCCATACTCTGATAGTCTCATTTTTAAATTATAGGAATAGAAGGAATAGAAAAAGAAGCATTTAATCAATGAATATACATTTATTAATAATCTGCCATACACTAGGCACTGATTCTTAAATAGGCAAAAACACTAAAAGTAATCTATATTTATCCATCCTAATATTCTACTTCTCTCTTGATCCCCCAAAGAAATGTTCCTTTCTTCTGGATATTGGAATAATTTGAAAACTCCTCATAATAGAAATAATTAATTCTATATCCCAGGGGCATAACATAGTATTTCACATATAAAATGTGCTTGGAAAATATTTTTGAATAAATGAATGAGTTAACAAAGCTAACAGATTGTTTTATATTCTTAAACTTTTAAAATGTACATTCTCTTTCTAACATTATAGTATGTCAGTTCCATTTAAGTGAATGTGGATGAGTATCTCTTAGGTGTTCCACTTTGTCCTATAATCCTGAGTGTTGCCATTTTCTCATAATTACTCTGTCTAGTCCTGCAAAACATAAAAGAACCTCAACTATTCATACATTCTATAATTACTCCAAACACATGCTTTTTGGGAGCAAGGAGTCAGAAGATGAGCACTAGTGAGTTATAAATGTGCCAAGGTTTCATCTCTCCCTAGGCTTCAGATTCACTATCTATAAAGGACAATACATGGAAATGAAGAAATTGCATGAGAATGGTCTCTATTAACCAATAGAGAAACGAACCTTTCTCTGATACTCTATCTGCATGCTGTGAATCTATGGACAGTGTTTCAAAACTGAAAAATACTTTCTGTTACTGTTGTGATATTTGTATACTTTGGGATGCAAAGTAAGATTTCTTTTAGAACTAACATTTTATTTATTTATTTATTTATTTATTTATTTATTTATTCACTTTATATTCCAATTGCTGCCCCCATCCTCCTCTTAGTCCCCACCTCACAAGTCCTTCCCCACCTCCCCTTTCCCCTTCTCCTCTGACAGGGTGGAGGCCCCCTTAATTTCCCTCAGCCCTGGCATATCAAGTCTCCGCAGGTTTAGGTGTATCCTCATTAACTGAAACCAGACAAGACAGCCCAGTTAAGGGAACAGATTCCACAGGCAGGCAACAGCTTTAGGACAGCCCCTACTCCACTTATGGGGATCCTCGTGAAGATCTGAGCTTCATATCTGCTACATATATATGAGGGACCCAGCAGCTGGTGTATGCTCTTTGGTTGGTGGTTCAGTCTCTGGGAGCCATGAAGTGTTCAGGTTAGTTGACTCAGTTGGTTTTCCTGTCGAGTTCCCATCTCCTCCAAGGCCCTCAATCCTTCCTCTAGTTCTTCCTTAAGACTCACCTGGGCTCTGTCTATTTGGTTGTGGGTGTCTACATCTGTTTCAGTAAGCTACTAGGTGGAGCCTTTCAGATGACAGCCATGCCAGATGCATGTCTGCAAGCATAACAGAGTGTTTATCATTAATAGTATCAGGGACTGGAGCTCACCCATAGGATAAGTTTCAAGTTGGGCAGGTTAATGGTTGGCCATTGCCTCAGTATCTGTTCCATATTGTCCCTACATTTCTTGTGGATAGAAAAAAATTTGTGACAAAAGTTTTGTGAGTGGGTTGATGTCTTTATCCCTCCACTGAAAGTACTGCCTGGCTACTGGAGGTGGCTACTTAAGAAAGATAACCATGTTGTCATTATTAAATTCCACATTAAATGGGGAGAATGCATTATAAATAAATTAAGCACACATACCTAACTTGTTTGGATTTAGCAGAAGAGTGGACTCCCCAGATGCTCCTTGGATTAAATCATAGGATTCTCTGGCCTGGCCTGAGATTTAGACCAAAAAGCCAGGAAAGAAAGTTGTGGAAAAATCATTGATTGACAACCGAAAAGGATTTTAGCCTCAGTCACAACTATCAACAGAGGGGATAGAGTCACTGAAGACTGTATTCTCCCCACTGAGAAACCTGAGTTCTTGTTGGTTTTAGTTTCTTGCTCTTTTAAATTAAATTATTCTCATACAATATATTTCAAACATATTTTTGTTACAATAATACATCTTCATTCTCTAAATGCAGAAAAGGTACTCCTAAATCAGTCAAAGATTATCAAGGCCTCTGCACAGAAGAGCACTAACCCTGCCAATAACACTTGACAGGAAGAGCTTTGATGCAGAGCTCCACTGCCTGGCTCAGTGTTTTTACAAACAGAGGAGTTCCACTGTGGCAGACATGCCTTGACTTAATGAACACAAAGGTCAGTTAGAATTCTCCAGTAAGGCTGTCATTTAGAATATTTGCAAATCTTCTGTATTGATGCTGTAGCTGGCAGGTTTTCTACTGCTTTTCCCTCCACTGAAGAACAGGGGAAAGGGGTAACCAGACAGAAACAGACGTATTCAAGTCTCAGATTGTGGAAAGTTAAATAGACCTTTCATCTCATAACCTCCATCTTAGGGGTAGATTAGGTTTTGATGGACTATATGTGACAGTAAATGGGAAATCCCTTGCTCATTAGAAAATGAAGGTCTAAGTGGCTTGCCCCCCATTTACACTGTGTATCTAAGCAGACCAAAAAAGAAATGAAGCCTTTTTTCCTCAGACAAATAAGTACTTGGAAGACTTTCTTATTTCCCATATATCCTTTGAGCATCAGAGAAACATTGTAATTTCATATTTTTTGTCTTCTCTGTTATAATATTTTCTATATGAATCTCCAGTTTTATAGTGTTTCTGCTACAGTAATATCCTCTTCACTTTTCCCAACTCCACAAAGGTATAATTGATAAATAAAACATTCATATTAAAGCTATATTATGGGATAATTATTATATGCATACATTATGAAGTGAACTCCACATACATATACATAGAAATATTATCACATGCTAACAATGATATTGAATTTTGCTGACAATTGTATGCAATACTATATCTTAATATTTGTCATGAATTACCTTAAATCCAACATCTATATTGTCTCTTTTCTATAAATGTATTAATTTTTAGCTTTTAAAATTAAAACATACAAAGATAGGCATGGCAGCTCATGACTGCAATCACAGCATAGGAGGAATATAATGATGTTGAAGGAACTGCAAGTTACAGGGTGATTTTCAGAGCAACCTGTGTTGGTGGAGTGAAGCCTTGTCTCGCAAAAGAAAACAAACTTAAAGGGAATACAGCAGAATAGGGCACAATTTTACAGAATATTGCAAAATTGCCAAGTAAACATGCAAAACCATTTTCCCAGGAATGTCTTGAATACTGATAAAGCCAGGTTTTCCTATTCTGATAATGGACCAACACAGAAGTAGAGAGAAGAATGAAACAAAAAAACTAAGGGAATACAGGAACAAAGTGAGTAATGCAACTAGCTAGTCACAGATAACACTGGTAATGAAAATATAGAAGTCTTAGGTAACTGCATAATCAATGGCTCATTTTTCTCTACTGCCTAAACATCACCCAAGCTAACAGCTAATGAAAATCAATCACACATTTTTAGTAAAAACAAGAAAAATATCTATAGATACAGATTCACCAATGCATGTTTTTTACATTTTTTGTTTGTTTGTTGAACATGAGGTTCACTCTGCATCCAAGACAGTGAGGAACTCTCTATACAGGCAACTTGCAATCCTTTTGTCTCAGCCCCCAAGCAGTGGGATAACAGTTGCTACAATGCCCAGCTTGTAGACATGATTTTCATTTCTAAAAGAGCAGTACTTTTGTGGAGGAAGAAGAGGAAGATGCAGGGTCTCATGTGACCCACAAGCTCATTATGTAGGTGTGGCATTGAACACCTGATCTTCTTGCCTCTAGCCCAACAAGGGATAGGATTACATGCATGAACCATCAAGACAGTGAATTAGATTGAAAGTAAGTCTCCTTTTATGGAAGTGAGGTATCATTTGAAAACCTGAGAACCTAAAATATAATTTCCTTTTAATTTTCCCTGTGTGAAGTTCCATTTATCATCATCCTTTACCTACAATTTAGATAGTCATTTAGCTTTGAGAAGAAAGACCACTAATTTGATATTAGTTGCTATTCTCAGTAATTATTTTCTGAGTTTTCGCTAGACCAATATCTGGAACAATTACATTACATGTGGGATATTCAGTATTGATGAACCTTATTAGCTAGGCCTAGTCTTTTATGTCAGAGTTACACCAAGTTATCATTTAAGGATCTAAAGAGGACCATTACATGGTCATAAAAACACTTATCCATTACATTATTTCATTGATGTATATATTACAATTAATAACATATGAAATTCCTAAATTATTCAGCTTGATAGATCATTGATAATTTATATATGTATTTGTAGCCATCACCTAAGATATGCTCTGCCCCCATCAAAAGATAGAATTAAAAAAAAAGACATAGCACTAACAATGTACTGACGTAAATAGAAAAATCACTGAAATTTTCAGGAATGAATTAATAATGTGATTGTATTTTAAATGAGTAGCATGAACTGATACTAGGAATCTCATTTGAGAGACTATGGAATTTTGGAACATAACAGGGACAAGGCAGCATACAACTGACAAACTAAAAATATTTACAACAATCAGGGAAATGCAAATCAAATCTATATTCAGACTCATTCTCACATCAATCAGAATGGACATTATCAAAATTATATAAAACCAAGTTTTGTTAGGATGTAGGGGATTAAGAACCCTTATACAAGCTTAGTAAGAACATAAGTTAATCTAGTCATTGTGGAAATAAGTATAAACCCCTGTGAGAGTCAACAAGATGGCCCAGCGTATAAAGTCTGGTGCTCTCAATTTGATACTCAGGTTCCACATGGAAAAAGAAGAGAACTCACTCCCACAAATTGTTCTCTGACCTTAACATGAACACTGTAGCATGCACTTATGAGCAAAAAAACCAAACACATATACACACAAATTCGTTAATAATTAATGTAAAAAAATTAAATACTTAAAACTTCTTCAAGACTTATAAAATAAGTAAAATGGAGGCAATCTAAAAACAGAAATGAAACAAATAGTAAAGTGAAGAGGAATACAAGAGGTAGTGGAGAGTGGATACACTAAAAGTATATGGTATATGTATAAAGATCACTATTAAACCAATAAGTTAGGATAACAAATATTTGCCAACAATAAAAATAAGCCAACAGCAGAATTAGAAAGTGGCAAAGCTATACCACTCCTGGGTATATAAGTGGGGTTATCAAAATCAGCATGTAATACAGATAGCTGCATTCAAATGCTCATTACAGCACTATTTACCATACTCAAATTATAGAATAAGCCTAAGCTTATAACAACACCAGATTTTATGTATATAAACCCCCCAAAAAAGGTGAAAAGGAGTTGATCTAGAAATAAGAATAATATAATTTCTTATATATTAGAAAATGGCGATTGCCATTCCACCTTTGATATAGGACAGCCCCAGTGCATTGGATCATTAAAATTCCTCTTGCTTTTTGCATTGATTTACGTCTCCATGTGGTTCACTCAGGGGGTCTCCGGTAAGCTAAGGCATCCCAAGAGTCTTACATTTGGTGCATGGGCCAGGAAGGAATTGACCCCCTGTAAGAACACACCAGAGGGCGGTAGATTGGAGGTCCCAAGAGCAGGTATCGGAGTTTGTCTGTCTTTTGTCTGCTGTTTGTCAAAAGTCTGAACCTGTAAACCTGTCTGAACTTTCCATTTGATTGCAAGCGTCTGGGGGGCTTGAAGAGCCCATGGTGTTTGGGGCAGTCAAGAGCGATGGGCAGACATGCCTTAATGTCATGTCCCCTGGAGGGGGTTGGGAAGACCCCATTCCTTTTGGAACCTGTCCGATTTGGTCCGACATAAGTCAGCCAAGTCATCTGAACCTATTAGATTTGGGCCAGCATAAGCCGGCCAAGTCACCTGGTTACTGGATTCTCCCGCAGGCAGTTTTCCTATGTCTTGATTGTCTGTATAACCTGGTCTCTGTGCCCCTGGCAAAGGTGAGAATTGTCTGTGTAACCTGGTGTCTGTGCCCCTGTGGCAGGGGCGAGAACTGTCTGTATAACCTGGTTTATGCATCCGTGATGGGGTAAGCTGTCTGTTGTCTTTCTCTATTTTCTTGGTGAACTGTCTGTGTGTTGGTTGCCATTCTCTGTGTTCTTGGACTTTGACTGATGTTATTTTGGACTGAATCTGCCATGTTAAACATCCTAATTAACTACTAGAGGGAAGTTAGGGAAAGAGGTAACATGGCTGCCAGCAGAGGAGGGGAGGAGGAGCCACAGCACAGTGGCTGCAGCACCAGCTTCCCACTCTCCACGGCCAGTGCTGAGGAATCCAAGGGCATCTGCAAAAAGATAGGCTGGGCCCAGGTGGTTAAGAAACTGGTGGACGAGAAGAACAAACAGCCCTGGAGGCTTCCCACTTGCCGCTTACAAGGACCTTGGCAGCTGGCCGCAACTGGTGTGAGAACATGGTGGTCCAGGTAGCGCTGCAGCTTTTCAAAGTATCACCTGTTCCAGGTGGCACATCAATTTTGGACAAAAATTCACTGGAAATTTAACATTATTCACCTGAGATAGATAGATAGATAGATAGATAGATAGATAGATAGATAGATAGATAGATAGATA
>NW_021604563.1:19839448-19908028 GCF_004785775.1 Grammomys surdaster
ATAGATAGATAGATAGATAGATAGATAGATAGATAGATAGATAGATATAGAGAGATAGAAAGATAGAGATATATATTTTAAAAATGTGAGTGAGTAGCGCTGAGACAAGTCATAGACTCCAGCGTGGGACCTCTGAGACAAACTGCTTGCAGGCAGGTCACCTGTTGTAAAAAAAATTACAGGCTGCCCTGAGTCAGAGAGCCAAAAGAATAAGCTTCCGTTGGAAGTGCAAATACTGATTTGTAGTAAAGAAGGGCAAATTAGTTACTCTCTGCTTCTCCAAATGTCCCACCTTTGGAGTAGGGTAGCCACACGTAAGGACCTTCGTACATCTGATCAAGGCAGTAGCGGAAAGAGTCTTTAGGCCAAGATCCCTCAGGCACCCAGACCAAGTGCCCTATATAGTTACCTGGAGGAATCTAGTAAAGGAACCCCTGCCCCGATAAAAGCCTTTCTTCCCCAAGATTCTTGTAGGTTCTGGCTGTCAGGAATGCTTTTCAGGACCAAAGAGCAAGAGATCATACAAGGGAAAGAAAGAAAGAAAGAAAGTTAGTTCCCTCAGACATAGGGGTACCATCAATTGACCAGGCTGTGGTCAACAGTGGGTTTCTTCTGACCAGATCTGACTGGGACTTTAATGTGGCAGAAGGTAAGGGGCACCTAAAAGCCTACCGGCAGATTCCATTAGCAGGTTTCAACTGGGCCACATGAGGCCCCACAAATTTTGACCAAGGCATGTGAGGTTAAGCAGGGATCAGATGAGTTGCCCACAGCCTTTCTAGAATGGCTCATAGAGGCATTCTGTCATTACACACTGTGTCCTTTATAGACCAGGTTAGTAGATATTAGGAAAAAGCTTCAGAGGCTAGAGGGACTGTAGGATAAGTCATTAAAAGATTTAGTGTAGGTTGCTGAGAAAGTCTTCCATAACAGGGAGAAAGAAAAACCGCAGAGAAAGAAAAAAGAAGAAGATGAAAGAGAGATGAGAAAAAGAAAGGTGGAAAAAAAGGAATTTACAGAGAATCTTGGCTATAGTAGTTAAGGGAAAGCAGAGAAGGGAGACTCCAATCGAAGGGAGATAGAAAACTCCTTGAAAAGGAGCAGTGTGCATATTGCAAGTAAAGGAGCCAGCTGCTAAGCCCGAGAGTACCCTAACAAATGGAAGCTGGGGTCAGGAAATTCCAGGTCTTGAGAAAAACACCCCCAAATGGCAAAGGTATTAGCTCTGAGTGAAGACAGTGATTGGGATAGATGGGGTTTGGACCCAATCAACTCCTGGTGGACACAGGGGCTCAACACTCGGTTTCCTCCAAGCCAATGGCCCTGTTTCCAAGAAAAGATCTTGGTTTCAAAGAGCCACTGGCACCAAAATGTATTCATGGACTACCCGAAAAACAATGGATCTAGAAATGGGCTGGGTATCTCATTCATTTATAGTCATTCCTGACTGTCCCTACTCTCTGTTGTGGCAAGACTTACTCTCCAGAATGGGAGCCCAGATATACTTCCTGCCGGACTAGCTGCAACTAACTGGCCCAGAAGGAGAACCCATGGGTGGAGGAAAGACTTCTCCTACTGACCCCTGCCAGGAGCTGAGGCAACCTGCTTTACAGATGGGAGCAGTTTTCTCCATGCTGGTCAGAGACAAGTTGGTGGTACTGTGGTGGATGGCACAAATGTCGTCTCGGCTGAACTTCTACTCCCCACTCTCAGGCACATCAGCACAGAAAGCAGCCTTGGAACTTGGGGCTGGCAAGAAAATTAACATTTACAAGGACAGGTATGCCTTTGCCACAGCCCCTGTCCACAGGGCTATATACCAAGAGAGAGGACTGCTCACATCAGAAGAAATCTTGGATCTTTTGGATGCCCTGATGAAGCCAGCAACAGTGAGTACTATTTGTTGCCCAGGACAGCAGAAGGGAGGAGACTCAGTGGCCCAAGGCAATAACCAGACAGATCAAGTGGCTCGAGAAGTGGCTATGCACGACCCTATCCCAGTTATGGGCCTGCAAGAGACACCCACTAAGGAATGGGACTAGATAAAGGGATGGCCTCCCTTAAAACACACAGAAGAAGAAAGGACTCAGATTGCTAGCCACCCTACCAACTATTACCTAGAAAAAAAAGGGCGATGGTATACACAAGAAGGGAGAACTATTCTCCCCCAGAAAGCAAGCAAAAGGCTTACTAGGCCAAATGTACAGATGGAGTCATTTGAGAGATGAACACATCCAAGCAGTCAGTCAAGGGATCTAAGATGTATAATGGACCTCAGATTTTGGGCCAGAGAGATAGTAGAACAGTGTAAGGTATGCCAGCAAGCAAATGCTTATGAGGCCAAGAGTAAACAGGGAAAAATACCTGGGGGAGAACAGCCTAGAGTATATCAGGAGGCCAATTTTGCAGAAGTTAAGCCAGAAAAATATGGATACCCTCTAGTATTTGTAGATACTATCTCTAGGTGAGTTGAGGCTTTCCCCACCAAGCAGGAAAGCGCTACTGTGGTATCCAAGAAGATATTAGAAGAAATCTTCCTGAGGTTTCCAGTGTCCGAGGTAGAGGTAATTGAATTAGGTATCCATCTTGCTTTTGTTTCTAAGGTAAGTCAGGGATTGTCAGAGATATTGGGGACCAATTGGAAGCTCCATTGTTGGTACTGTCCCCAGAGCTCAGGGCAGGTAAAGAGAATGAACTGAACCCTAAAAAGAGAACTTAACTAATTTGCCCTTGGAAACTGGCACTGGCTGGGTGGTGGCCCTTGTCCTGGCCCTGTTCCAATCCCAGAACACCCCTCTTGTGTGGGACCCCCACTCCATTGACTCCAGCTATTGACCCCCACCCCCAGAAATGACTTTTCAGGCTAATGAGGATATTATGGCTTGATTGTAAGCTTTCCAGATCAGACACCAGGAACTGTGGCCTACAATTAGCGATCCGTATAACACAGGTACCCCAGAGTTTCCATCCGAGTAAACAAAGTAAAAGAGGCTGTTCCTTGTGCTGTTGACCATCCCAACCTCCGTTGAAGTAGATGGAGTAACAGCCTAACTTCATGTAACTCAGACCAGCACCTGCACCTGATGCCAACTGGAGAGCACCCAGACACCTGAGCAACCCCTTCAAGCTCAAGATCACCTGTGTTCTGCAAGGCCAAAGAAACCATTAAATGACTATGGTGTATGTTCCCTCTCGTGTTGAGCCTCAGCACCTCACACAACCTTATCAAAGTGACTTGGCAAGTACTCACAGCCACTAGAAATGTGTCTTGGTCCACTACAGTGAAATACCCGCCTTGTGCCTCTCTGCCAGACCTTGTCTTTGATCTCTGTAAGTTAACAGCAGGCCTTGACTCCGGGGATATCCCCACCCTAAAGACACAGGGGTGGAGATAACCCAAATGTTGGGGACAAGGGACTTTTGAATCTAAACCAAGTCCCAGAAGCAGCCTTAGAGGGTGGGGCTTAGGATGCATACACCCAAAGTTGAGAAGTGTCCTTTGAGAAACCCCATACATGTGTACTCCCGAGATGAAAGAAGCCAGCAGCAGACACATCAGTGTATGTCTGTAAAGAGACAGCTACTTTTTCTGTGTTACCTAAGGGTGTAGAAAATTGAGAAGTACATACTGGAGACCATCCAGGGGGTGGGAGGGAGATAGTTAAAGATTCAATGGCAAAGGTACAGGAAGGACTAAGCCGAGAGAGAGAGAGAGAGAGAGAGAGAGAGAGAGAGAGAGAGACAGAGACAGAGACAGAGACAGAGACAGAGACAGAGACAGACAGAGAGAGACAGAGAGAGAGAGAAAGCTGATAGTTTGAGTCTTGGTTTAACTTCTAACTTCCTATAGTTTACTACCTTGATTTCTACATTGTTAGAACCACTGATAATTTTGTTCCTGCCTTTGACTTTGGGCCCTTGCATTTTAAACCCACTTAGTTCCTTTTATTAAAGATTGCATAGGTGCAGTACAGTTGATGGTCCTGAGACAAAGATATCAAGAGGTAGGTACAGAGGGCCAGAGATATAAGCTACATAACTATCCAATAGCTTCAAGATTGAAGCATGCACAAAGAGAAAAGGGGGAAATTAAGAGGAAGTTTGGAATACTTCTCCCCCTACCCCATGGGAGAGGCTAATTAACATTCCTTCGTCAGAGGACACTTGCTGGATTAATATTCAGTGGAGGAAGGGAGAGGCTGATTAACATTCCTCAGACAACATGGAAGGGAATCCACCTGCATTTCGGAAGGGCCAGAGCATGTAGACACATTCCACAGGACGAACAACCCTTGCCACTTACAGACAAGGGAGGTCCTTGGCTCCTCATTTCCCAAAGGCCAATCAGTTTGAAAGCCATACTGTTCTGCCAATCATATTGTGCCTAGTCACTGTTTCTATAGTCCATCCCTTAAACTGTATAAAAACTGACCAAATGGGCTGCCTGGGGTCAGCACTCCATCTTTGGTGTAGAACGACACCAATGCATTGGATCATTAAAATTCCTCTAGATTTTTGCATCAAAAAAAAAAAAGCAAACGACATATATATTCAATAAAATTTTATTTGGCCATAAATAATGACATTATTTTCTTTGCTCGAAAATTAATGAAGCTGGAGATCACTGCATCACTATGTTAAGCAAAATATGTCAACGACAAATACAAGTAGCATGTGTCTTCTTTTATATGAAATTTACAAGAGAAATGAGTATATTAAAATGGAACTAGAACTATTAGAGAAGTGAATAGGAAACAACGTTAAGTAAACAAAGTAGAGATCAACACAGAGATGCATATGATCAAATTACATTATATACATTATGAAAATGTCATTATAAACTCATTACTTTGTACAATTAATAGATCATAACTTTAGAAACAGACATGAAAAACCTGATTGTGTTTAGCCTTTCATCTCTAAGACAAAATATCCCAAATAAACAACTTAAGGTTAAAGTTTATCTCATGGTTTCAGAAGGTTCAATCATGGTCATTTGGTATCATGCGTTTGGACATAACATCATGCTGGCAAAAGTATATGGCAGAGGCATTTCTTCACCCCATAGTGTTCAGAAACAACAGAATAATCATGACAAAATATATTTTCCAAGGACTTACTCATTACAACTAGGCATCATATTCTGCTTTTCTACAAGTATCAATAATGCCATCAAGGGATTAATCCATTGGTTAGGTCAAAACCCTCAGGATCCAAGAACTTTTCTAAAGCACGAGAGCTAACAAGCAAACCTCCAATACATAAACCTGTGGAGAATACATAATGTTCAAACTATAACACAGCTATTCCCCTAGAGTAGCAGAGCACTTCATGCTTGCAAAAGCAAGAGGTAAGACATTTAAAATGTTAAAATGAGTGCATGGCTTGCCATGGTGAAACTGATGTGTGAGAAAGACCTATGACTTCTGATGCTAGCCCCAACCTCAGAGGCTGTGTAACTGTGTTCAGCCAAGTAGCTGAGTAGCTCAGTCATCTCCCTCCAACCTTAGAAAGACTAGGCAGCTTGATCCCACACATGGGAAATCAGAGCACAAAAGATGGCCATATTTTTTTTTGTAGTGAAAAGCAAAGCCCACACTAAAAGGCCCAAATTGTAGCTCGAACGTAGTGAAAACACCAAAAAAGAAAAAGTTCTAAGTATCATGATAGAGATCAAGAGATCACAGAAGGAGCTTCTAAGCCTGTCTTATCATTAACAAAAGATCTGATCATTGATGAACGGACTCACAGTTTCGTTTTGTTTTACTTCAAGGCAGTTTTATTCTCTACAAATCAAGTTCCCACTGAAGAATGATTTGACAGAGAAACTTGGTGTGTGTGTGTGTGTGTGTGTGTGTGTGTGTGTGTGTGTGTGATATTCAGCCATAACAATTAACAAAATACTGCCTTTATAAGAAAATAAATTTAAATTGAGTTCATCATATTAAGTGAATTAAGCTACATTGAAACAAACATGAAAATGTCACAATGGAGCCATCTCTCCAGCATCTCTTAGAGAATTTTTTAAATAGTTGCTTTATGGAAACAACAAGCTGGAGGGAAAAGGGGCAATACTATATCAAAGAAGCATAATATATCTTTGGAAACAACTTGAAAAACATTTTAAAATCCTGAGATGCAAAATATTCTCAGTGAAATTTTAAAATATGATAGAATATAGGACAAGTAGGCTGTGCCAACAGACAGAAGTGCTGGTAAGGTTGAGTGAGCTCAGACCCCAGGAATCTCAGAGATTTGAGATCATCAGGAGTCCAGCCACTTGCTACTCATCTCTGTACCTGCCTTGGAACACATAACCCTGACACCCCACTAAGAGGACCACAGGTAGTCAGTTGGTTAATGTAACTCCTGGAAGCAAAAAGAATATCTCTAACATTTCAAACTCAGCCAATAAGAAACACCTACCCTTTAAGTCCCACCCTACTCATCAATACTTAGATAGTCCCAGTCCACATGGAATAAAGCACACAAGTTATTTCACTGAGGATCATCTAAGAGTGGCTGTCTTTATTGAGATGTAACACTTGGGAAAGAGTTCTCTCTACTGAAGTACACACCACTGGATCTTGGGCCCACCTGGCTGGCCAGGCTCATGCTGCCACTACTGCCTCTGCTGCTGACTCTACTAATAAGAAACCTGGGACCCTGGCTACCAGTCCTGTGTAAACCAACTTGACTTCTTCACTTCTCTTCTAAGAGCTGTAATACTCCCGGCATTCCCAGCCAGTGGAACTTATTAGTCCCTGGCTCCACCTTGCCCTACTCGGTCCAGTTTGGCATAGAGGTGTCTGATACCCCAGTGAGAAGCAGAAGGACAGGGGACCACAATAGAAGGTAATAGCAAAAAGAAAAACAGAGGGAAAGAAAACTGCTCAGCTCAAATGGAGGGCTATTTGAAAATGCAATGTCAGAATTGAAATGAATAAAAACAAAAGATTTCTAAAACGTTGGGACAGTATAAAAAGAGCCAATAGTCAGGTTATTGGTTTCAAGAGGGCCTTAGAACATCAATGGGATAATGCTTATTCAAAAAAATAACTGAAAGAAAAGATTTAAGTAATCAAATACAGGAAGTTGAAAAGTTCATAAACTGTTTTAACTCAACAAAGTCTACCACAATGCAAATCATAATTAACCTTTCAAAGGTACAAACTAAACAAATAGTTTGCTGGTATAAGAGAATAAAAATAAAGCTGAGAAAATGACTCAGTTGGTAAATTGAAGGACCTGGATTCTTCTAAAGTTTCATTTCATTTCATGTATATGAAGGTTTTGCCTACATGGATGTTTGTGTACCACATCCCTAATGCCCTTGAAGGTCAGAAGGTGTCAGGTCTCTTGAAACTTGAGTTACAGGCAGTTGTAAGGTGCCTGATAAGGGTACTAGACACACAAATTTGGGTATTTAGGAAGAGCAGCCAGTGCTCTTAACCACTGAGCCATCTATTTTGCCCAGCATGTGAATTTTGAACTCATGTAAAAAGAAATGTGTGCCTATAATCCTATAATCCTAGGACAAGATAAAGAAAAAGGAAAATTTTAGGCTTTATAGCTAACCAGTCTAGCAATTCAAAGAGCTCCAGATTCAGTAATAAACTCTGTCTCAAAATAAGTAGATAAATAAAATGGAAATATGAATGAGGAAGAAAATTGACATTTGTATCTACTTCCATGTAGACATGCAAGCATAGGTGTACAAATGTGTGCAAGGTGCTACAACCACATGCATATGTAAACACATAAACACACATACACACACAAGAGACAGAGAGAAAGAGAGACAGAGAGAAGAAACAATTAACAAATTGTCATGTCCCATTGAGACAGAAAATAAATACTAATAGTTAAACTACTAGAAAAAAGACCTAGCCAACACTACAGACCATTTTATCTATCCTCTTCTGAATATACATTTTCCATCATCAGTTTCTATGTAACTAGCCACAAAATATTACTAAATATTTAGAATATTTATTTAGAATAATAGCAAATATCTTTTGTAACCACAGTGCAATAAAATATCAATAAATAGTATATTTTAAATTATATAAATGCATAGAATAAAAAGAATGAACCTGAGAAACCAGTTAGTAAAGGACACATTTCTAAAATAGAAAATAGAGACACAACATATCAAAACAAAAGAGAGAATAAAACTAGAATTAAGGGGGAAGTTTAGACCAATTACTGCTTATTACAGAGAAATAAAATCATCTTAAATAAAAAATTTATTGCTTAAAAGAACGTACTAAACCCCAAATTAATAAAAGGGAAGAAAGAATACATATCAGAGAGAAATAATGACAAAAATAAACATAATGATATATCGATAAAACAAAGATAATTGTTCTTCAAAAAAAAGTAGACAAAACCATGGCTAACCTAAGAAAATGACAGAAATCACAGAAATAAATAAAATAAAAACCAGAGACAAGAATAGGAAAGCTTACAAGAGATTACACAGAAATAAAAATGATAATTAATGATTATAATAACAATATCTATAAATCTGCTATCTGGATAAAAGAAACAAATATCTATACATGTACCTTACAAAAATTTAGTTATGGAAAAATACAAAATCTTATCAAATAAGTAATGAAATTGAATTAGTACTAAAACTGCCCACCATCAAGGAAAAGCACATCCTCAGATACTTTTACCACTAAATGCAAACATTTACAGAAGGACAAAGATCAACAGTTGTTAGGTTATTTCAAAAACAGAAAGGGACAGAGTTCTCAAAACAAACCCTGCAAGGCAAATGTGTTTGTGACATGAAAAATATTGCTAATACACCATTAGATTTAATTTATTAGTGTTTTGTTGAGTTTTGCATCTAGATTCATCAAGAATACTAGTAAACTAAAAGTAAAGGTTTACTAAAATGTTAGCTTTTATGAACTAGAATTGATGTCATTGATTCAAGGATGGTCAATTTATATAAATCAGTATATATGACATGCTAGAACAATAAGATAAAAAGAAATGAATCATGTAATTACCATACTACCTACAGAAAAACTGATAAACATACTTTCATACTAAAAAACACTGAACAAGTTAGATCTTGAAATAACATGACTCAACATAATGAAAAGCTTTGAAATAAACTCACATACAATATTTATACCAAATGGAGGAGAACTAAGATGCCCACTTTTACAATTTTTAGTCATCATATTGCTGAAAGTCCTACCTAGACAACCAGGTAATTGCCTTCCTTCTGGAATTTGAAGTAAAGACTGAGATACAGTGAGGTATGTCCTATGGATTTCATCCTGTGCAACATACAGTTTCTCCTCTCAATCATTTTTGAGACAATTTACTTTTTTGTTTTGTTTTTTGATTTGTTTTGTTTTGTTTTTTTTTAGGTTGGCCTTGAATTCATACTACTGCTTTTGTTCTTTCAAGAATTGGGATCACAGGTATGTGCCATTATACCTGGGTTTCTATAAGTTTAATTTTTTTCAGATTTATTAGAGAATCAAACCACCAGTACAAAGTAACAAAAAAGAAAAAGCCAATACTCAATTAAGCATGACGAACATTGTAGACATTACTGTCCTTTTCAACTTGATATGGTAAAATTGATTGAAAACTGTGACTCAGCATGATTCTATTCAAGTGTCTCCTGTTGGTGTTATATGTGATTTGTTACCAGTTTTCACTTGGATCGATTGAGAATCCATTGCATTTTTAATGAGATGGCTAGCAATGTCTTAGTCTTTTTTCCCTGTTGTTCTGATAAAATAACTCAAAGTAACTCAAGGGAGAAAGTGGGGATTGGTTTACCATTCAAGGGTACAATACATCACAGTGGGTAAAAAAAGACTGCAGAAGCCTGAAGCAACTGGTCACAGTAAATCCACTATCAGGAAGCAAAAAGTCATGGTTAATAATGTTGATTAACTTTTCTTTCACCTGTTACATAGGTTCAGCACAGTTCAGTGAACCAATGAGTTTATTGGGGTTACTTACAAGAACTCAAAGACAGCAGCACCGTCAAAACTTACACGAGTATGGGTGATGATTCAGGAAAGCAGGAAATCTAAAGCTCACAACACAACTTACAGGGCATGCAGTTCAACATGTTGGAGTGTCCTTTCCAGGCAATTCAGTTGGTCTGAGCCCCTTCTAGTCATCTGATCAGGTCTTTGCCACTTCCAGGCAGCTTCCTTATCTAAGAATATCTCTATAAATACTCAAGGAATGAGGAATTACAATATCTGGTCAGTTTCAAGGATTTCCTAAAGATTCTGATTTCTTTACTTCCTGAGTCTTAAATAATCTCCATTTAGAATATCTTTAATCTACAGAGATTCCCTGAAGGGAGTAATGTCTCACCATGATGAAAATTGCTACACAACAGGCACCCTCTACTTCCCCTTGCAATCTCATTCTTCTACACAGAAACTAGGCTGCCCTTGAATTCACAAAAATCCATCTGCCTCTCTGCCTCTCTTTCTGCCTCTCCTCTGCCTCTCCTCTGTCTCTCCTCTGCCTCTCCTCTGCCTCTCCTGTGCCTCTCCTCTGCCTCTCCTCTGCCTCTCCTGTACCTCTCCTCTGCCTCTCCTCTGCCTCGCCCCTGCCCCTGCCCCTGCCCCTGTCCCTGCCCCTGCCCCTGCCCCTGCCTCTGCTTCCTGATTGCTGAGATAAAAATATGTGCCACTATGTCTGGCACATTATCTTTTCATACATGTACTTAATGTGTTTCAATCACACTTGCCTCTCGTGACCTTTTCTTGTCCCCTACACACACTGACTAATCTCATTACTCATCTTAACTAGTATCCCTCTTATTTTCATGCCTTGTTTATTTTTTTCACCTTTATTTTGGTGATCTGGTAAGTTTAGTTAAGACTGCTTACATAAACATGAAAAGGGGGTTTTGTTCCACAGTAATAGCAACACACTTGCAGTGGTTATACTAGTTTTAATGAGTAAAACCCTCAAGGAGAGGTGGAATCTCATAAGCCCCACACCACTTTTGACAGGATATGGATGGACTCCATGTTGTATAAATCTTATGCAGGTAATCACAGCTCCTTGAGTTCAAGAGTACAACAGGGCCATCATGACTGAAAGCCAGTGCTCCATACCTTTCCTCCAGCCCTAAAGTTATGTCCACACTTTCTTCAGCAGTGTGCCCCCAGCACTAGAGATATAAATGCCCTAGTCATGTAATATCACTTATTTTTCAGCACTGAGATTCATTATTAGTTTCTGCAATTCTCACTGCATAAAGAAGCTTCTCAGAGTGACAGTAGCACTAATCTCTAGTCACAAATATAGTTATTTAGAATGCAATTTGACAGGTAGATTGTGTCAATTTGCAAAAACAGCAGTTACTTCTCCAGTGGGGCATATGGCCTCTTCATCGATAGGCTTTTGATTAAGTTTTTATTAGCATGTATGAATTTTCTTTTGTGGAATGGACCCCAAATCTAATCAAAAGGCAGTTAGTTACACCTATAATAGACTTGACATTATTGCACCACTGGGTAGCTTTCCTGGATAGTCATTATTATTACACCCAAAGTCTGCATCTGAGTAAGACTTCTCATGACAATTTTTTCCTAGTAGCTTACACACTTCTTGATGCTATGAAGACTAACTACTAGGGAGGTAGCCTCCAGCTTAATAAAAGTTTGACGTTTCTATGTCCTACAGCTGCTAAAAACAGATGTATCCACTCACATTGGATAACTCTATTCAAACTCATTTTTTAAATTCATGTTTAACTATCTAACCAAATATCAACTTCCCTTAAAGCTTTGTAATGCATTGTTCATTTTGGCTGGTCCATCTCCACTCTGCTCTGCCAGTCTCCTGGGACCCTCCTCACTACTTAAACCTATCCATTCACTAATCACCAAGTATATCCCTTTTCACTTTCATATCACATACATTGTACTACTTCCCTCCCTCTTAAGAAATCCTTTTTCCAGACATCGGGATGGGTATGGCCCTCATGCCTCACTGAACAACGACAGGGGGACTGGAGCCATTACTCCTCTTCAATTACTTGAGGTCAGGCCTCTATCCCCGCCTTTGAAAGATTAGAATCGCCACAGCCTTTCTATACTTAGAGAAGGGAGGAGATGTCAAGGGCAGCCCTGTTTACACACTGAAGGCCTAAAGTCAGCCATAGGCCTAAAATAAGCAATAGGCCTGTCATATATGTATACTAACACCAAGTCTTGGGTCTCAGTGGAAAAACATTGAAACAGATGGCTATAAGATAATGTAAACAGGCAGCTTTTGTGGAAATCTACAAGCCTTAGTAGTCATAGACCTTGTAAATAGGTAGCCTTGGCAGACAATAGCAACTTAGATAAGGATAAGTGAATCATAGACAGAGTCATAGTGACCTGTCCCCTGAACCTTCACCCAGCCGATACCCTGTTCTGAAAGATATCTGTATTCCCCCTGAACACCCACGCTCCAGTGTCATCCCCTTTCCCACATCCTGCCTTTCTGTGTTTATAACCCCTGTGTGAATAAGTAAAAATTATGATTTGATTTAAAATAATTTTTTAAAAAAGGAAAGCTGAATGTCAGGAGTTGGATGGGTCAAATGAGAGCCTACTTGTGATTTAAATATCAGAGATAGACTGAGGGCTGCCTAAGGCATTTAGACAATGCCATGAGGAGCTCTAGATGCTGGATATTGATCTGCTGGATTTGGTGTTTGCCCTACTAAGCTTTAGCCTTTTTTTTTTTTTTGACGGGTCACTCATTCCTTGTTATATTTTAATTCTTATCTTTTGGAATGGAAATTTTTATTTTGTTCTGTTGTATATTGTATATTGGAATTATATAACTTAATTTTATTCCATAAGAGCTCATAGTTAAGTGAATATTGAGTCTCAGAAATGATTTAGACTCCAGAGTTTTTAAACAGTCTTGGAACTGCTGAAAGTCTATAAAAGACATTTAAATAGAACCAAATACATTTTTCTTTATAACAACTAACTTTAGAGACAGGGAGGTAGAAGATCATAATCTTCATAACTTGAAAGTTTTGGTATCAACTTGACAAGGGGCATAGTTCTGATGATTCACTTTGATTGTAAAATGTGGAAGAATTAGAATCATCTTGAAGACAAATTTTTAAATATATCTATAAGATATTATCTAGATGAGATCAAACTGAAGTAGAAAGATCCAGTGTAAATGTGGACAGCACCATTTCCTAGGACGGGTTCAAGACTGCATGTAAAGGAGAAAGTGAGTCCAATACTAGCTTTCATCCTTTGTTTCCAGACTATGGAAACATACATAAAGGTAACATTATACAGACTGAGCAGGTTGTATTTTTATAATCATATATATAATATATATAATATATATAATATATATAATATATGTATATATGTATATATATATATATATATATATATATATATATATATATATATAGTGTGTGTGTGTATTATATAGATGTATATTTATATTTGGGGATATATATGGGTGTGTATCTATAAATGTTATATATCTATAAAAAAAAGAAATCCTTTTTCTTCTCGTGTGCCCTTCTTAGTTTCAAGGGCTCTATACACACTCACTCCTACATAAATGCACATACATAAAAATAGAAGCTAGAATCTACATATGAAATACAGCATGCAGTATTTATATTTATAAAGCTGAGTTCCAGGACTTAATATATTTTCTAGTCCCATCCATTTCTTGAAATTTTCTTATTTTCATTTTTTAAGGCTGAATAAAATTTCATGGAATATGTGTATGGTGTTTCCATCATCTGTAAGCTTGTCTTTTCCTAAGCAAAAAAATTCCGCTTCAATCATCCTTTCATTTGTTGATGGATATTTAGGTGGATTACATCCATATCCCTCCTACTATTAACAGAGCAGCAATGAACATGGACTTCCAACTTTGTAAGTATATGCATGGATATAGGGCCACCCATGGACATGTAGCCTATCTGAGGCCGCTGAGTCTCTTTCCTCACAGACATCAACTTCCAACAGCTCCTCAGCTAGAGGTGAAGGCCTCTTCAAATGCCCCTTCTCTACCTATGCTGGATCTGATTTTATCTCATATGAATCCTGTGCAAGCAACCACAACCAGTCTGAGTTCATTACTGCAAAACCCCTGCCATATTCAGAACACACTGTTTCATATTGGTCCTCTCTAACCCTTGGTTCTTACAATTTATCAACCCCCTCTCCCTCCATATCCCCTAAGCCTTATGGGTAGAAGGTAATATAGATGTCTTGTTTAGGGTTGAGTTTTTTTTCCATTTTAAAATTATTTATTGAACATCTACTAAGCATCTAGACTTTTCAGAGGCTGGTCAAATCAAAATCCACTTTTTAACAGCAATGATTTTAATCCTGCTGGCATACAAAGTTTCTTCTTTGGGTCTAATTTATTCTAATATATGCTGAGAATAGATGAAACAGGATGGATTATATATAGCCTATGGACAAAAAGACAGTGCCTGAGTTAACTCTCTGTATAAATTTAGGCTTATCATGTTGACCTGGTTGTAATAATCCTTAACTAAAAGTTTATAAAAATACATTCAACTTAAAATGTTGCTTGTACAACAACCCTAACCCTTAACGCTCATATTCTTAGGAGATGATTTTTTTCTGCTTAATCACAATATTCCTCCTATGAGAAAGTAAGAACTCTTTTTTGGGCAGGGGGAGTGCAGAAGATTGGACCCAAGGGACTTGCATATGCTAGGCAATTGCTCCACTCCTGAGACACATCATAGCCCATCCACTAGTAGGATATTCTCGCAAATGCTCTATTGCTTAGGCACACCCCTAACCCCTCACCAGGGAGTTCTAGGCAAGAGCTGCTCCGTGTTCTGGGGTCACTCACATTCATGAGGTACTCTATGTAAATGCTCTTAAGTGAGCCATGCCCCTCACCGAGGGATTCCAGGTCTCAAATTTCCAGTCCAGCTAGGGCAGACTAGAAACTTCAAGCTGTTACCAATTAAGATGAAGAGGAAAGTGAGCAAGTACCCGCCCACCCCACAATCAAGCTTCTCTGACCTCAGCACTTTCTTAGAAGATCATGAGGCTGCTAGACCTTCCTTGGTCATTCTCTTGTAACATGCTGGAGACTACAGGATAAATAAGACTCGGTGTGACTGGTTGTCCTTTTGTGGACCAACAGGACTTAGCCCCAATGTCAAACTGGAATGAAATCCAAGTTTTGGTCCAGCCTCTTCCAGTCCTTCAGAAACCTCATGAGTGCTTGTGAACAGAGACCATTTCAAGGATCAATTAATTTGGCTAATGATCAAGTAATTTGAGTCAATTAAGTGAGTCAGTTTTTGTAAGGGGGTGTATCACAACCTCCCCGATTAAACAAAAAAAAAAATCCATTCTTAATTTCACAGCAGATTGTGACTTTTTTTCATTTGGGACTACAGTTTAGATCTGAGTAACCTTCACTCTTCATTTTGCTGTTTAGAATATTATAGGGAAACATGGGATTGGGGGGTATCAACTAGGAAACTGAACCAGATAATAAAAAACTACTAGAACATTAGTATTATGGGATATCAAAATAATTTCCCAAACTTAAGTTTGACCTGCAGTATTGGTGATGGCTTACCTTACTTATAACTTCAAGTTTGTTTTACAAAGTTTTAAGACAGGTATTTTCAGACATAAAAAAAATATGAATAGCAAAATAAATAACTTCTTTAAAACTTACAGTAGTGTTTCCATACTAAGAGCAAAGCCTAGATCTATGTTAGGAAAACTTTTCCAACAGTACTCCTTGCCTCCAGTAGTAGTTGAAATAAAAATCTGCTCTGACTTCTATGAAGTGATCTATTTGTATCATTTAAGTTTGCCTCTCTGGTTCTATATTTCATGCAATTCACAGGCCTTTGTTTCCCTAATGAGAAATACCTGCAGATTTCTATTTCTTTGGAGACAGGCTGGCTGTGAACTTGTGAACTTTGTTTCAGCCTCCTAAGTGCTGGGATTAAAGGAATGTACCACCACGCCTGGCTCCCTTACAGATATACATATACATAGTTATGTGGGGGTTTTGTTTTTGATAGGATCACTTGCAGTTCAGGCTGGTCTCAAATCTGCTATGTCACAGAGAATGAATTCCCAATCTTCTTGCCTCTACTTCCCCAGTGCTGGGATTACATGCGTGTGTCACTGCATCCTTTCCATGCAGTGCTGGGGGAACCACACCCCTAGACCTTGTTCAGACTTCTGAGATTTGCTCATAGTGGGACACAGAAAATGGCTCTTGTGGCAAGCTTGCTGTCTTGAGTGTCTCAGCACTGTCACTGCAGTGACAAAAGGAGTCTTCCATGAGGATGGCAAAATGAGCCTGGTCAAGTTCCCTTTTGATAAGCAGATCAGCATTGCCTACTGGAAATAAAGCTGGCCATTCTAAGATAAAATCTGAAAGCAACAAATATTCACAGCTATGAATCTTCAAACAGTGTCTCTTGAGCACAAATATATATACCAGAGATTAGAAACAAAGATAGGACCTTGGAGGAAAGCAAAAGCATATCTTGCAATGCTTTGCAAACTCTGAGATAGCTCCTCTTCCCTGCAAGACCTACTTGTGTTTCCTGGAAAGTAGCCCTTCCTGTGGACAGAGTCCCTACTTGCCTAAGCATAGAGGATTTATGATTGGGAAAACAGAACTATGGCACCATAGTTCACAGAATCTGGGCAGACTAGCCTTTCCGATAAACTTCCTAGCCTCTGTTGATTATATATTTCCCCCAAATATATTAACAATGGAGAAGACCCTCAGTCCACCTCCAAGCCAAAGCCCACCCATTCCCTTTGAGTGACAGAGACCAGGCAGCTTGGAAGGGTACAGTTGTTCCACTTTAGTGTTCTGCTGAGCTCTTTTCAGAATTTCCTCAGTCCAACAAGCACCAACCTAAAAAGTTTCCTCCACATCCCTAGTTCTGAGACCTAATCATGTTTATAACCAGTTTCTTAATTACTAAAAAACTTCACTCTCTCCCCGGCTTCCCTGGTGATAGGCTTTGTTCAACGGACTGGAACACGATTACGAGGAATATAAAGAATGACAGAAAGGGTGAGGTACAAAGACACACTGACATTATGGCCTTACAAAATACATCGAGGTACTCAACATTTACAGTTTGTAAGAAGTTGTACGTTTTTACTGTTTCTTTAGCATTCCCCACACTTGGGTTCTCCTGTGGATCCTCTGAAGTTAAGATAGAGCTCTCCTGGCAGTTTCTGGAACTCATTGCATGACTGGGACAGACCAGAGGATTTCCTGTCCAAAGCAATGAGTACTATGAAGCTGACCTCACATAAAGAGTTTATTTACAGTGTAACCTTTGCCAGGTGTCACACTCAGACTAGGTCCCATTCTGGAATCAATTCTCTGATATATGTAAGGCATGGATTGCCCCACATATTCAACATGTCAGTCTCTCTACACACATTTAAGAGTCTCATGTCTAAGCCTTTAATATTAAGTGCTTTACATATAAAGTTGTCTCACACATCTATGCTTAGCATTGCCTGCCAGGCTGAAGTAGAAAGTTCACAACTTGAAAAATATGACTTTTGGGCTGGTGAGATGGCTCAGTGGTTAAGAGCACTGACTGCTCTTCCAGAGGTCATGAGTTCAAATCCCAGCAACCACATGGTGGCTCACAGCCATCTGTAATGATATCTGATACCCTGTTGTGGGGTGTCTGAAGACAGCTACAGTGTACTTACATATAATAAATAAATCTAAAAAAATAAAAAATAAATAAAATATTAAAAAAAAAAAGAAAAATATGACTTTTGTCATAAAGTACATTTAGAAAGTCTTAAAAGTTCCATCATGTCAAATGGCATGCTGATGGTTAACTAGTAAGCACTTAGGCTGTTCACTAGCCTGAGCACTAACAACAGACGTCATCATGTTTGACCATGATTCAGTGACATTGCTGAGCATCTAAGAAATTTGGATAACCACCTATAGTCTGCTTTCTAAGTAAAATCTATCTTCAGATGGCTGCCTCCAAGATCACATCTGTGGAAGATCTGAAGGCATCCCAGTGACTAGTAAGATGTCCCAATAAAATGGGAATCAAATGAGGGATGGGAGCACAGGCCTGTCTTAATTTCATTTAAGAACAGAGAGTAATGGCTGACATATGTCAGCATGTGGTTAACTGTCTGTGTATAAGCAGCCAACAGGGAAATGACCAAAGTCCTTTCTTGGGATCAAAGCCAGTGTCTGGATGCGCTCCTGCAGTCCTGTACCTTATTTCGATGGCTTTTTTTTTTTTAAGCAGGCCAGAGTTCTCACACAAAAGTCCACCATCACTATGACTCAGTCCTTTAGGAAGAACCTTAAAGCATCTCTCTAACTCCACCTCACTCCAGAAAGTGAGTCAGGTGCAATCTTCAGAGTAGCTCTGCTGATTTTCAGCTGAGTGGATAGAATACTCACAGGCAGCACTAAACAAACAGCTCAGATGCCACCAGAGATGTATGATTGGTCTAAGAAATAAAGTCAAGCAGGGGCCAGTGATTGCTTGTAGGATTCTAGTTTGACCTGGAGTAGAGGCCACAGGTGTCAACCTGATGAGACCTGCTGCTATTGTGTCTCACTGACTTTTGCTTCTGGTCAGTGAACAACTGGTGAGAGATGATTTTAGTTGTTTCTTGAGGGGAAATCTCAAACCATATGTGGGGTGTCCATCTCAACAGTCTTCAAGTTTGTCTTTAGCTTATGTTTCTAGGGTTCTGTAGGCTGTCCATACTATCTCAATGCTTTCTTGAATAAAGCTGTCTGTTCAAGCCCCCAATACCTGCATAGTTTGATACTTGGGGTCTCCTGTATGTGTCATGTCTCCATCAAGAGCTTCTGGCAAGCCACCTGCAGAGATGACAGGAAAGGCTAAAGTCCCCTAACCTCACTTCCTCATTTTAGTCTTTCTTGAGAAGTAGAAAAGACACTGTGTGCTATTAAATACAATGACACAACCAACCACACCAGTGTGGTGGTGAACTTCTCAGCGCAATAGGACATCTTCAGTTACTGCCAGCTAATGATGACAGATGCTTCTACAAGTTTCTGGTTAAATGTGGGGGAAAATGCTCCCTTTAACTTTCCCTTTCTCTGAGAAATAAACAAAACAAACAGATTTTAAAAACCCACCAAAAAAATTAAACAACAGAAGAACAACAAAAACCCATCACATCTTTTGAACAGCATTAGCTAAGTTTTGAACAACTCAGCAAGTGCTCAAAACACCACTATTCAGCAGCTAACTGAAAAGAACTCTGGCCAACAACAAGAGCTTTGCTGTGGAATGATGTCACACAAACAAACACTTTACAGTTATTGTTCACAGTTTTCTTCTATAAGTGGATGACACGAATCACTTCTGACACTCTGTGGTATTTACTTACTGATCCAGGTCTGCAGTCTCTGCAGGTAACTAACCAAGCTTTTGTTTATATTTAGGATAAAAATAACATTGACCCCAGAATACGTTATAGCATGGCCTATGGATCTGAAGGTACCATAGTTCAGGTACTCACATGATTCACAGACTCTATCACAAATATGATAATTCTGTTAGAAGTCCATCATAAGAAGTGTCTTGTGTGTGTTTAGTACTACATCCAGTGCTGTGCTGTCAGGAACATAACTATATTTCTTGATAACTGAAGCACCTTTTTTGGGGGAGGGGGTGATTGATAAAAGCTTCCAACACTGAATAATGAAGGATTAAAAGATAGTATAAAATCAAGTGCTAACTTGTGGAGAGTGCATTTAAGAGTGCTAGAGAGTGCTTTAAGGGATATTGAAGAGGAAGAGAAGCATTTTGAATTGTTGCTATTTCAGTAGGACTGGTGTCACTGATGAGGGCAGGCCCATCCATATTTGTTACAGTCCTTGAAACTACAAACTGGTGCATATGCCCTCTTCCAGAAAGAGATAGAAATCTTTGGTTTGATTCTGACCAGCATGATCCTAGATTTCTATAGCTTTGGCAGGCTACCAGTGATCAGATACACAACCTTCTGGATCTATAACTTGCTCGAACAGCATGTCCCAATGTAGTTTTTGTACTAACTATCTCTCTACATTGAGAAATACAGGTTGTCTAAGTAGGGTTTGTTTGCAGCAAGTGGCTTAACTTCCGTGTATTATTCAGAGCTAATCTTGACTCATCGACTACATGGTGTGGTTTCTGGAAAGCAACCTGAAAGGTATACCCATTATTAGAAAGCTTGACGTTTTACTGTGTGTGCTTTTATCTTGAGTGGAAGAATATCTACACGACCAGCTTTCCCTTGCAAGGACTTTAAGAATTACATGCCTACAGACCACATGAAGGCAGGACACAGAGATGTAGTTACATTAGGGATCCTGAAGTGTGACTTCTCAAACAATTTGATGGTGCTGTTTCTTTTCCCTTGATGGGCACATAGGTCTGACATAATTCCAGAAACAAAAGGGGCGAAATGGCTTGATGACTCACTCCTGCTTTACACACAACTTTTCAGGAATGCTCCAAAGGCACCAAAGAGGCTGGGCTGTATTCTGTCACTCTCTCTCTCTGGCATGGATTCTATGGTGCAGTGTGAGGGTTGAGCTCCAGGTGAAGGCCTTGCCACACTTAGCGCACTTGTAGGGCTTTTCTCTGGTGTGAATTCTCCGATGCAAAATAAGGTATGAGTTTGGGTTGAAAGCTTTTCCACATTCACTACATTCATAGGTTTTTTTCCCCTGTATGGATTCTCTGGTGCTTCGTGAGGTCTGAGGCTTTGCCACACTCATTACATTCATAGGGTTTCTCTCCAGAATGGATAATTTTATGGCGGATAAGGCTTGAGCTTCTTGTGAAACATTTCCCACACTCATCACATCTATGAGTCTTTGCTCCCGATGGAACCTCCTCCGGGGTATTATTAAAGTTTGCACTTAGTCTGAAGCTTCTTCCCAAACCTTTACTCTTCTCCCTTGGGCCCCTCTCTCCTGTGATGGGCTTTTTTTCCTTGGCTGTAGGTGGCTCAGGCTCTTTCTTCTCTTTGCCAGTTTTCTCTTCAGGATTTTTCTGTTGCCTTTCAACTACTCTGCTCTGCTGTTCCTGTTTCTCTCCAAATTCCTTCTGGAATCTTCCTGCTATCTCCCCATGGGGGTGGACTCTTCTTTGACTTCAGCCTTTGGGGCTGACTCATTCCCATTCCTGTTCTCAAAACCCTGGGAAAACACATTCCCCAAATTCATCTGCCTACTGTCTCTCTTGAAATTCCTCCGAGCCAGGTTCTGACATCCCCATTCCTCCAGGATGAGGGACATGGCCATGTCCTCTATCTTCACCATTGCCTGGGAATCTGCAGTCAATAGTGCAGATGCCATCGCCTCATCTCTGGGATTACCCTCATGATGAGGGGCGGGAACGTGGGTGGCAGGGAGAGCTCGGGATGATAAGAGACGAGGCTTCCTAGATGAACGCTTGAACCGAGACTGGGCAGCTTCGTGATGGTCAAAGCTTGATGACTCCTGAGCTGGATCCAAAGGCACCACACCCCTGGCAAGCATCTCAGGCCCATGAACTTGCCCTGGGACCTGTTGCCCAGACATCAAGTTCCAAGTCTTCTAGAAGAGTCACGGCCTCTTCTCCACTGTCAGGCCAGTACTCCTAAAGCCAGACTTGCAGCTCTTTGGGCAGGATGGACAGGAACTGCTACAGTATCAACAGCTCCAAGATCTGTTCCTTGGTGTTGACTTCTGGTTGAAGCCATTGATGACAAAGTTCCTTCAGTCGATTCAGAGCTTCTTGAGGCCCAAAAGTGTTCTGGTAACAGAAGTGCCTGAACTGTTGGCGAAATACCTCTGGGTCGGGTGGTGGCGTCTCCTGCCGGCTAGAGTCCTGCCCCCACATGTGGTCTTCCTTATCTTCTTCTTCTACCTTCATGATGACTATGCCATCTTTCTCCTGTGCAGCCTGTGGGGATAGACCCATGGCTTCCCTTGACTCAGCAGTCATCATTCAGGCTCAGTGAACTGGTGGGGTCCAGCAGGGTCAGGGTGTAGTTTCTGTCCTAGCAACTGTCTTCTATTGGTTCCTGCACTATTTCTCATACTCCACACAGTAACCGTGAGTATCCGGAGTGGCCTGGGGATGCCGGGCGACCAAGCACGGCTGACTCGGTGTTCAACCCGGCTGAAAGGTACTGCACAACGACCTAGGCCCTCCCAACACCTCACCACAGACACAATGAGTCACTGGGTTAAGTATTTTGTAGTCACTTATTCTATGTACTTTGTGAGCCTCTGTACCATGCACCACTAAATGTTCCATTGCCATCTTATGGTACTAGAAGGTACTAGCATATTTATAAGATGGGGTCTGGCAAAAGGAAGTTAATCCATTGGAGACATACCACTAAAGGGGATACTGGGAGACTAGATTTTTCTTCTTATGGTTTCCCATCATGGAGTGAGTAGCTTTCTTTTGCCACACACTATTCCATGAACTGTCTAACTACACACCCAAAACAAAAGAGATAAGCAACCATGGACTAAAATATCTAAATGATGAGATGGGAAGAAAAAACTAATATGGAAAGCAAACCCAAATAGATCTTAAGTATCTCTAGCGTCAAATAAAGTTTGTAAGGGGACAACATAGGAAATATAAATAAAACATCCAATAAAAATTTAAAAAAAAAACAAATGAAGCGTTTTCTCAAAGAGGAAAACAATGGACAGACTACGTCAAAGACTTTTGATTATGGACAATTAACTTTTCATCAGTCCTAAAACAGAATGGAACTCATAAATAAATTCATCAATCAAGAAGAAAAATTTCCCCACAAGAAGGCTAAGAAAGCACAGGTACAAGACTATTATTTCAGGCTCTATTTGTACCGGAAATAAAGAGATTTTGCTATGAACCAATGTTTATTTTCTATTTTCTGCATGTTTTACTTGTTAGACTACAAATGAACACACTTATTTAATCTACGGAATGTAGCAGAGGACTGCCTTGTCTGGCCTCACTGGGAGAGGATGCACATAACCCTATAGAGACTTAATGGCCCAGGGAAGGGGGATGTGTGGGCATGAGGGGGGCTGAGTGGGTAGGTGAGGGAGGTGGGGGGAGCACACTCTCTGAGGCAAAGGAGAGGAGGGATGAATTCAAAATTTTGTTCTCCTTCTTCCCGAATTATCAACTGTGAAAATGTTATTTCATTCCCAAGATCCTCAGTTTGATACCCAATGAATAGTTATAGTAATGCTTTAAACGGTTAAATGAAATGGTACAATGTAAATACTCAGTAAATGGTGTCTGTTATGATACGATTGAAATTTGTGTGTCTTCTCTACTCAAGTATCCAAAAGGTTCTTTTCATTATAAAAAACAGAAAACATGTTTGCAATATTAACATAAGATAAAGCTGGGGAAAATAAGGCACGTATTAATCTTGATAGAAAGTTTTTGAATGTTTTCTCTTGTCTAAATTAGAAAGGAACATGTAGTAGTCAACATGGTCAACTAGGAAAGAAAATAGATTATAGGCTAGCTTCAGTTATTTCATCCTTGACGATTAATTCACAATTTCCTCTTTTGTCCACTAGGTGACACAGTAGGTAAAATAGTCTAGAAATTTGTCAGTATTTTACAAACTATAGCATGTATACTGATTTTTTACTAAGTTTTAATCAATTTTAAAAGTATATAATGAGAGTGAGAGGAAAAACAATAAACAAATAGTATTGAGGTACAATTAAATGACTGAATTTGCAAAATTTGAGGCAACAAAATACAAAATGTCACTTAAAGAAAGAAATGAAAGTAATTGTGCTTTTTGTTGTATTAAGCACACTGCAGCAAAACAACATAAAATCAAACTTTCTTAAATAGATATTTCAAATATCAATTTGAAAAATAGGTCATCAGATAATACAATTTCTAAAATCCAATATGGTTTTATTTATCCCAGAATTCTCAGAATAAAATTTTAACATCAGAACTGCCACTATTTCTTTATTTTGCATTTTTATGACATATCTTTAGCTTTGTTAAAACATTATATGAATTTACTTAAATTTCAAACTAAATTTTATTAGAAGTGCTCATTATATAAATTATAGGTTAAATAGAAGATAGAATTATTCATGAAAATAATAATGGAATTGCCAGGCAAAATAAGTCAAGCTTTAAAAATCAAAGACAAATTCTCATCCTAGATATTTTTGTCTATATTTAAAACTATGGTTTTCTATTTTTCTTCATTAGATCTTGCATTTTTAAATCAATAATACATACTACCTTTTATGTATTGGTGATAACAAGGGTACATTACTGGTGACACTATAAATATAGTTTTCACAAACTAATATAATATTCATTGGCCACAAATTGTTTATTACTAATCTACATAGAACAGGTATAGAGTTCAGAAAATTTGGAACCAAATATACACTATAGAAGTCAATAAGTAGAAATCTGGATTTAATACAAAGTACTAGAAATTAACTTACTTGCAAAGGATAGACATATAAAGTTTATCTGAATAATATGTCCCTCATGAGAGGTAGCAACTACCAGGCAACAAATTGGTAGGAGATATATATATATCTCCCAGAATAGAAATGCTTCTATTCTTGAATAAAATTTTTCCACCTAATATATAGCAAAAAAAGACAAATGAGGGTTTATCCTTTCACTAAAAAACAAAAACAAAAGCAAAATACAAAAACAGAAAAACTATTGGGAATGGCTAAAACTTGTGTTGGTAGCGTCCCAAAAGATGGTACATTCACGCCCTAAAAGTAAATAAGAATGCTCAAGAAGGCAAATTTGTATAATTGAATTCAAGACAGAATTCTGTTCTAAATACTAAGAAATATTGGGGGTAGATCACACTTAGATTTGTCTAGGAGAGGGGCTGAGTACCTGGGGTTCAACAATTACTCAAAATCCATACAAAACTGAAACTATTTAAATACTTGGGAGTGGGGTGTACATGTACATGTGGGGGACAGAACTTAATGTCATATATATTTCCTATCTCACTGTCTACCTTATGTTTTTTAGAGGTAGAGTCTTTCACTGAACTAGAAGGTTCATGCAGGTGGGGATGTGCACATTCATGTATATGTGTATAGAGATCAGAGGTCAACATTAGGTGTCTACCTCAGTCACTCTTCATGTGCCCTTCACTGTCTGCCCAGAGGGCAATGCAGAGCCCAGTCAAATAGATTCCATGGGACCCTGGACCTGACAGAAATGTAGGAAATGTTACAGCTCTTATAAGAGAAGTGAAGAGGTTAGGAGCCTTCGAAGGGCAGGTAGCCAAGGTTTCAGGGCTCTCCTCAGTTATCTCCTCAGTGGAGATAGTACCAGTAGCAGAGGTAGTGGCTGCAATGGTAGTAACATGAGCCAACCCAACCAGGTGGGTCCAAGGTCCAGCAATGAATGCTTCAGGAAAGAAAACTCTTCCCTAAATGTTACAGCTCAGTAAAAATAGTCACACTCAGACAATCCTCGGCAAAATACCTATGTGTTTCAGTTCATTTAGACAGGGACTATATAAACACTGAGGAGTGTAGTAAGATTTGGGGTAGGTGTTTCGTATTGGCTGTATTTGAGATGTTAGTGATACTCTATTTGCATGGAGAAGGACTCTGGGAGTTAAATTACCTGACTGACTGGAATGGTCCTCTCAGTAGTGTGTCATGGTTATATGTTCCAAAGCAAGTTCAGAAATAAGTAGGGAGAGGCTCTGCTCCAGCCAATCTCAAGTCTCTGACATTCCTGTGTCTGAGCTCACTCAACCTTATCAATTCTTCTGTCTGGTGGCAGAGTCCACTTGCCCTACATTCACATTGTTGTTTTTTTGAAGGACTCTCAATGAATTTGAAACTCATCAACTTTGCTAAGTGGCTGCCTAACAAGCCCCAGGTATCATCTGTTTCCCAAGCACTGATTTACAGGCACATGCCACTGAGTCAGGCTATTTATGTGAATGCTAAGGATCCTAGTTCATATATTTATAGGGCAATCATCTCCTGAGTCCTTAAGTATTTCTATAGATTTATTGAAGAGCCAAATATTAGCTGGTTTAGCAAGCAGAAGAGAATGTTTCAATATACCAAATTTTGAGGGTATTTTCTGAGTAAAAATAAAAAAAGAATGAACCAAGGGCATCTTCTATTTTCACTTGTACAGATTCAAGCCAGATGAGGTCCCAGTTATGAAAGGGGAAAGTGGACACAGGCTCCTACCCCTAAGCAAGAAGTTATCTGCATGTGTCACCTACTTGCAAAGGAAAAAAAAATATTTTTCTCCAGAGGAGTCTCATTGGGAATATTAACCATACTTCAGGGTAGGCCTCATCCCCAGCAGTACATGGCCAACACAAAACAAACTCAATACTATTTTTATAGACATTTGGTCTTATATTGTTTGTTTTGTCATTTTGTTGTATTCATCTTTTGCTTGTATATTATCATTTCTGATTTTATGCTTTTTGGAGTGTATGTGTATTCTTTGTAGTTTTTGTTTGTTTGTTTGCTTGTTTGTTTAGTTGGTTGGTTGGTTGGTTGGTTGGTTGGTTGGTTGGTTGCTTGGTTGCTTGGTTGGTTGGTTGCTTGGTTGGTTGCTTGGTTGGGTGGGTGGGTGGTGGGTTGCCTGGTTGCCTGGTTGGTTTTGTTTGTTTGCTTGTTTTATAAAGGGGAGCATGGAGTTGGATTGGTAAGGAAGTAGGGAGGAGTTGAAGGAGGAGAAAGCATAGTTAGAATAGAATTAGAGTAGGTGATGAGAAGATTTTTAAATGAAAAGTCTTAAAGATTTTTTTAAGTAATAAGAAGACAAATAAAAAGAATAGAAGGAAAACCAAAAGAAAATGAATTTGTACAACAGAAATTATTGTCTACAAAAATAAAAATCAGAAACAAGCTTAAATGACCAAAAAGAAAAACTGCTGTTCAGGCAACTACTACATATCAACTCATCACATTAACATGCATAAATACACTCATTATATATATATATGGAGAGAGAGAGAGAGAGAGAGAGAGAGAGAGAGGATACCATAAATAGAAAAGTCTGTAGTTATATGACATGCTCTCTAAGGCTATAGCATTTTAAAGATTGAAAAGAAATGTATTATTTTAATAGAGTATTTTCTCTTTTTGTATAAGCATTATGAGCTATTACAGTAAAAAATTAGATTTATCAATTTTTGTGAAGAATACTCTATGTTCTCACATATTTTAAATGTATATCAAATTGTCCAGAAATACATGCTGTATAGTATACGAAAATACTCTGTCCTGTGAAATTCTCCAGTAAGATTTGAGAGAAACTGGAAATGGAGCTTAGAGTCAAAGAAAAGGAGAAAACTTGACAAATATTAATATTTTACGTTTATCTAAAAAACTGAAGTACAAAAAGACTTTGAACACTTATAATTTTCGAAATCTGCTTTAGTAACGGTTCTTAAACACTTTAACCTCCCTTCTAGCCTACCACTACCAGAGGTAGTGGAAAGGAAAGGTTACTAGAGTAAAGGAGGATGTGGACCTGTTTAGAATTAGTTCTTTGGGGAGATTCCAGTCTTTGTGATCAGGATATCAGCAGTTCAGTTCACATGAATCAGCAGTGGTAGCTTGACCCACTCACAAAAACCATTCACTCATCAGCAAGGGAAGTTTGATCAAAAAAAAAATACAAAGCTCTGTCAATAGGCCAAACTCTATGCAGAAGCAGCAAGAAGCTGCCAGAATATCAGGAAAGGGTCTTTGGTGTCTTTCTCTCTAGGAAGTCACAACAAATGATGATCAGCAAAGATTGCCAGGCAAACCAATGCCACAGTGTCATCAGTGAAGGCCAGTATCAACAAAGCTTAAGGAAGACCAGCAACGAATGGCAAAGCAAACTAATGCCACACAGTGTTCTCCACTGTCTATTAGGTTATATTTATACCCTTTTCAGATATCACCTGTTCTCTCAAGTATCCACACTAGTAAAACATCATATGCCCTTTTTCCAAGCAGCTTACAGAAAAACACCACATGTCTGTTCTCAGCAAAACATCCTCCCATGTGTGCCTCAGCAAAGCATCCTTTCATAAGACAGTTTCCAAAAAAAAAAAAAAAAAAACACATGATGCAACTGAGTCTCCAAAGAAACAAGAAATTTCCACTTTAAAGCATAAGCATCATCTTGTACATATAGACACTGGATCAATACATTTTGGCATAATTTTACTGAGTAGTTTCAGCATTTCTTCCTTACATTTTTAAAAACTTGCTGTCTCACTTCACAGCCACAGCTTTCCTACAGGCTGCCTTCTCTGTTTGAATCATTACACAACTTTCTTCATCATATTCTTGCATTCTTGCCATGGTCTAATGCATCTACTACACTCTGAAATACTTTTTTAAAAAGTCATTCCTGTTTACTTTTTAAAAGTCCTTCAGCAATTTCTATCATGACATACATCTATGACCTTCCACTAAACGATGAAGTGAAAATGTCATGGATACAACATTAATCTCTGAACCTTATCATAGTCACTAGTACAGTATACAATAGTATACTTGATTACAGAAAGAAGAAAAATGTTATTAGACAGTTTGTGGTGGTTTAAATATGCTTGGCCCATGGGAAATGCCATCATTAGGTTGTGTGGCCTTGTTGAAATAGATATGGCCTTGTTGGAGGAAGTATGTCACTATGTACGCAGGCTTTGAGATCTCTCAAGTTCTACCCAGTACAGAAGAAAGCCTCCTCCTGGCTGTCTTCAGGTCCAGATGTAGAACTCTCAGCTCCTCCAGCACCAAGTCTGTCTGCACACTGCCACATGTCCTGCCATGATGATAATGGATTGAACCTCTGAAACAGTAAGCCAGCCCCAGTTAAATAGTTCACTTTTTAAGAGTTGCCATGTTCATGATGTCTCTTCATAGCAATGGATACCCTAAGACAGAAGTTGGTATCAGGAAATGTGTTAGGCCTGACCATGTTTTTGTTTGGAGGAATGTGGATTGTGAGACTTTGGAAAGCAGTGGAATGCATTAAGTGGAGTTTAATAAGCTATCCTAGTTGGAATATGAAGGATATTAGTGTTCTGAGTGATTTAAATTGAGAGCCCTGGATCAAGAGCTTTTAGAGGAGAAGAAATTTAATATGTTGGCTACAGATGATTCTTGTGATATTTTGATAAAGAATGTGACTGCTTTTTGTCCTTGTCTGAAGAATCTGCCTGAGGATAAAGTGAAATGTTTTAGATTAATTGCATTGACAAAGGAAATATCAAAGAAAAGTCTAGTTTAGACTTTGACCTGTGGTTAACTCTAAAGAGGGGAGCATTTTAATCAAGCATAGCAAGCTTAGAAAGGAAAAATACAAAATATATGATTGAAAGAGTAAAGGGACACCAGCAAATGGAATGGAGCTAAATGCTGTGTTCAAGGATAATAAATGAAATTAAGAGAATGGTGACCGCAGGGTAAGATCCCACCCAGCAAAGCTTATTGCTTATGCATTTGCAGTTAAACAAGGGATAGTTATATCATGTTAAGCATTATTATGACCTGGTTATTGTTTCCATTTGGACATAAAATATATTTTTTGCATCAAATTTACAAGAGATGGATTGTGGTAACTATTTTCAGCTGTCAACTTGACTGTATCTAGAATAAACTACAATCTAGAACTTAAAAAGGTCTTGTGAAAAGGAATTAGAGAAAAGCTTAGGGTCAAGCATGGTGGTACACACCTTTGATCTTGGAGCTAGACGCATGGAAATCTCTGAGTTCAAGGTCAGTCTACAGAGCAAGTTCCAGGACAGCCAAGAATAGGCAACGAAGGAGGTAGAAAACAGAAAGCTGGTAATGATATAATAGAACAAGGGGTGGGGGTGTTCCAGCTTCAGCATGTAGCAGACCTCTGGCTTTAAAGTCAAGAGTAGAAGAGGTTACTGGGACAATTGATGCTAATTAGCTGGAGCTAAGAAATTAGTGGTGATTAAGAAGAGTCCAGTATCACTGACATGAAATCTCCTGAGAAGTGTTTTCTGAGAGCACAAAGAAACTGTGAGATAGACATCATGCTGGCAGCTGGACTTTGTAATATGGAAAAATCATTGAGGTGGTACTCGTTTTGAAGGCATGAAGGAGTCATGGAGAGGTAAGGCTTGGCCAAGAAAGGTCATTGGTGAAGGTCAAGCTTCATTTGCAGTTGGTGGCCCAGGACTGAAGGGTCCATACAAAGATGTTGATGTTTAGCATCATTAAGAGAGAGAGTCTGTGAGAGGCTGTTGATGAAGCCTAGTTGCAGTGGAAGACCCCAGCATATTAGAGATGCCAGTCCCATGGGATGACCACCAAGAACAGCAAAAGCAGTGGAGTGGAGTCAACCAGAACCTAGATTGCTATAGAGGTCAGAGTTGGGGAAGTGACACCAGACCATTGGAGGAGCTGAGAGGATCATGTGTGAACCCCAGACATTGGAACAAGAAGCTATAAAGTTGAAGTTGGCTTGGATACCCCAATATGCTAGAGATGCCAGAGCCATAGGATATCTGCTGAGGAAAGCTGTTAACATGGAGAGGAACTAGTTCAAGAAAGTGAATTTTGTTGCAATCAACAAAGTTAAGAGATTTGGAAATCTAAAAAGCATTTTGACATCAGACATGGAGATGCAGAGTTTGGAGTTTGCCCAGCTGGTTTTCTGTTTTACTTTGATCCAGTATTTCCTCACTATGATGTTTTGGAATGGTAATGGTAATATATGTCTTGTGATGTTGAAAGTATGTGACCGACTTTTTTATTTTATAGAGGATTACAGTTAAGAAATTGTATGAATTTCAGAAAAGACTTTGAACTTTCAACTTTTAAACATTGTTGAGACTGTGATAGACTATGGGGACTGTTGAAGTTGGACTAAATGTATTTTGCATTATGCTATGAGTAAGTGCAGTTCCCATAGACTCATGTGTTTGAACAAGCCTATAGAGTGGAATGTGGTGGTTTGGATATGCTTGGACCATGGAACGTGGCATTATTAGGTGATGTGGGCTTATGGAAAGAGGTGTGCCCTTATTGGAGGAAGTGTGTCACTGTGTAGGCAGGCTTTGAGGACTCCTAGTGCTCAAGCTCCATCCAGTGCAGAAGAGAGCCTCCTCTTGGCTGCCTGTGGAAGACAGTCTCCTGGTTGTCTTCAGATGAAGAACTCTCAGTTCCTCCAGTACCTTGTTTTCCTGCATGCTGCCATGCTTCCTTTTGCCATGATAATAGACTAAACCTCTGAAATTTTAAGCCAGCCCCAGTTAAATTTTATAATAGTTGTCATGTTTATGGTATCTCTTCACAGCAATGTAAACCCTAAATAAGACACAGCTAAAGACAAAAGATAAGTAGATAAAATGAAAATATGGTTTATAAATACTTTTGCACTAATTTCTTCTTAAATTCTAAATAAGTATTTGAATGTTTATAGTACATAACTCAATTCACAATAGTTTAAGTATTGTGTATAGTGCAGCACTACAAAGTCAAGTTTAAAACTCATTACTAAAACAGTTTATGAGAGAAATGGCTTTTGTATGTCAAAACTAGGTATTTACAATATTTCTCCAGTAACGGCATACACATCTCCTAAAAGAAAACCCTTTGTAAAAGAAATAAGAACACTGGAAACAATTAGCAATATCAATTTCATCATAAATTTGGCAAATACATGAAGGCTTAAAATAACCTGAGAAGCACTTAATTATTGAGGAAAACTGGTTAAACGTTAATAGAAACAATGATCTTTGTTTTATTTTAATTTTCCCTATTTTCATCCTACTTTTCCTCACTCCATACTAGCCTTAGAATCAAACAATGTGTATTTATGATATTTGTAAAAATATTCAGCTTTACAAACACTAAAGAGATTAAAAAGGGCTTGACCAATCTTTCCCCCCAAAATGCCTTTTTCACATAATTGTCATTATTTGACCAGAGTACCAGCTCCTCATGAACACTATTATAGGGCTGTAATTTATTTGATTGACACAGATCTCGCACAGTGGGAAACAGTCTATTCTTGTGCATTTATTTTAACAGTAAATAACAGCAATTTGTTAAAATTGTACCTCCTGAGGTAACAATACTAGTTGGGACAGGGGAAAAAGACTAACCAAAAATGTAAGTGAAAAATCTCCTGGGGAGATTTCCATGAGGCTTTTTTAATAACTGTATAGTCCTGAAAATATACAATGCTACATGCACATATATTGTTGCATGCATGCTCAAACCTATGTGCTTGCTCATGAAACATAGAGATTGTTTGGGGTGGTTTTTGTCTTTGGAAATTAACACAAGGGGGAAATTACAAATAAGACACAGTTTACAACTGTATGACTCAGTATTCCAGAGCAAAGAAACAACAATGTAGCCTGAATGCACACAAATACAGTCAATAGAAATTGTCTGAGAAAATCAAGACATTGGACAAGACTGACAAAGGCATAGCCACATTACCAAAATAAAGACACAAATTAATAAAACTAGAGACATAATAGGAGAGCTCATTACAGATTTCAGTGCAATTCAGAGATTCACTGGGATATGTGTTTGAAAAACTGTATAGAAAAAATAGAAAATTTCTCAAAACTTGAGGTCTTACTTTGCTTCTCTATTGTAATAAAACATTATCAGCAGCAACTAGGGGGAAAGGGGATTTATTTGCTCACATTTCCAGGTAAGAATACATCATTGAGGAAAGTAAATGTAGGAACTCAAGCCAGAACCTCAAGCAGAGACCACAGAGGAAAACAAAAACTACAAAAAGAACCCCAGACAGATAAATAGGTATCACACTGTGTATTTGAATTCTAGAAGAAGGGAGATTGAAGACTATAAATACTGCTGATCTTATTTAAACACTTTTTAATGTACACAAATATTAAAACACTTGATGTACCCATAAATAAATTCATTCTTTCATGGTTTGCATCAATTAAAATAAACTTTTAAAGTTATTACAACAATTACAGCAGCCAAAATAAGCTTTAATTTTGATTGGATTATGAATTTCTACATAAATGGATGTTCAATAAGAAAGTAGGAAGAGTCAACAGTAAGATGAGCTGTTTTCTGAAATGTTATCTAACTCTGGATCCTTTTGTCTAGAACTTGCATAATGAAAGGAGGAAACTTTGACTATATATTTAAATGTAATAATTGTTTTTCTACTATATGAACAAACTTCATGCAGTAACTATGCCTCCCATAAAACATTTAAGTGTTTAAAAAGTCATTACTTTTCTACACAAAAGTCATTTCAAACTTAAACCATGTTCCCACCTAGTAGCTAAAGCTTGCTATTAATTCTAGATAAGCTTAAGACACTTTCAAATTTTTGCCCATTTAGAATTGTTTTCTGTAAATGTATCTTTTATTCTCCTGTGTAGTAACTATTGTCTGAGAGGCTAACTACCTTCCTCTGCTCACCTATGTGTAGTATTGAAAGCTTCTAGTCTCCTTACAATCTTATCAAGGCCTAGAACGTTTTCAGCCTCTGAGATTCTGGCTAGCTAGTTCAACTCAGCTGTTCTGGCTCAAAACTCCTCTTCAAGGTCACTATTTTAATCTGGCTTCTCTCTGGGCCTCTGAATTGCACTGTGTGGCCTCAAACTAACTTTAGCAGTCTCTTCTAATCTTCTGGCTACTTTTCATTCTCTTGCCCATTCTGTCTTTATCTGTGTCTACCGTGTTCTATCTTTATTCTGTCTTTGTAAAACTCTCTCAGTAAAACTGCCTTCCTCTCCAATTCTGTGCTTCTGTACTCTCCCTCTCAACCCGACTATATTGCTCTCCATGACCTCTACTATGTTCCTGTGCTGTAGTCTCCCTTTACTGTCTGTCTTTCCCTTAAGTAGCTTCCCTTTTCTCTCTCATGAGAGTTGGGCATATCCTATTCTGTCAAATTTTTCTCTGATTCATTACCATGTCTGCCACTCAATTAGACATCATGTTCAAACATGGCTGCTTCCTTCTATAAACTGATTTTACCTTCATTGTTTGGAATTAAAGGTGAGTGCTAAGGATGTGTCTGTATTCCAGTCAGAGTGATTAAGAGTGTATGCTAAGGGTGAGCCATTAACATGTCTTTTCACATTTACACCACATTATACCACAACTAGAATAAGATTCCAATACCTTGTAACATTTTTGTCACTTCATCCCACCCCCACCCCCACTCCGAGGGTGCTTTAAGTAATACCAGATGCTGAAATAGTACCATGACATCTGAGTCACTGATTCATTAGTGTCTATAAATAATGGCATACTTGAGCATGGAAAGCCATTTCTCCTGTACTAATGCCTCCCTACTATGTCAGCATTGGCTAAGAAGACGGCTTCAGTTACAAGTGTCTTTCATTAGCCCTATATCCACATTATACTCAAAATGAGAATCACAAATCTCCACTTTCCCAAAACTTTCCCCTTCTTTCTTCTCTCTCCATCCTGATATTATATTAATATAGATAGCTTCAAGAAAACTATTATCTTCTTTCACATTTATACTGTAAATGTGAAAATATGTTTAAGTTCCCTTTCTTCTCAAATGCTCTCCTCTGTGGAACCATTAATAAGGAAACAGCTGAAATCAAACCCTATTATTTTTTTATGATATTTGTCCTCCAAAAACTATGATTCTATTTTTTTTTCTTTTACTGAAATGCTGAGGATTAGCACCATGTGCCTAACAATGTGCTACCACCCTTCCAGTTTTCTTCTATGCCCAGAGCTGATCCTGTGCCACAGCTCTCCATATCTAATGCTGACACACCTGTGAGCACAGGTGAGACCACTACTTCTGCTCAAATTCCTGGCCCAAGAGGACCCACCCAGAGCCATCAGTACATAGGAATCAAGGAACAGATTGGGACAGGATTCTTCTGGTTTCAATTTCACCCTGGAGCTGACCCTGTGCCAGAGCTCTCCATACCCAAATTCCTCCCAGAGAGAACTGGTCTCCCAGGAGTTCAACACATAGACTTGCAGGAGGGACAAGCCACAGTCAGAGACAGCAACACCAGCTAACACCAGAGAGGACCAGATGGTGAGAGGCAAGGGCAAGAACATAAGCAACAGAAACAAAGTCTGCTTGGCATCATCAGAACCCAGTTCTCCCACCACAGCAATCCCTGAACACCCCCAACAAACTTGAAAAGTAAGATTCTGATGTAAAATCACATATCATGATGATGATGATAGAGGACTTTAAGAAGGACAGAAATAACTCCCTTAAAGAAATACAGGAATAGAAGCCCTTTAAAAGGAAACACAAAACTCCCTTAAAGAACTACAGGAAAACACAACCAAACAGGTGAAGGAATGTACAAACCATCCAGAATCCAAAAATGAAAATATAAACGATAAAGAAGTCACAAAGGGAGACTACCCTGGAGATAGAAAAGCTAGGAAAGAGACAAGAGTCATAGATGCAAGCATCACCAACTGAATACAAGAGATAGAACAGAGAATCTCAGGTGCAGAAGATACCATAGAAAACATTAACACAATAGTCAAAGAAAATGAAAATGCAAAACCTCCTAACCCAAATCATCCAGGAAATCCAGGACACAATGAGAAGACCAAACCTAAGGATAATAGGTATAGAAGAGAGTGAAGATTCCCAACTTAAAGGACCAGTAAATATCTTCAACAAAATTATAGAAGAAAACTTCCTTAACCTCAAGAAAGAGATGCCTGTGATCACACAAGAAGCCTACAGAACTCTAAATAGCCTGGATCAGAAAAGAAATTCCTCCCATCACACAATAGTCAAAACATCAAATGCAACTAAAAGAAAGAATATTAAAGCACTAAGGGAAAAAGGTCAAGTAACATATAAAGGCAGACCTATAAGAATTAAACCAGACGTCTCATCAAAGACGATAAAAGCCAGAAGATCCTGGACAGATGTCATACAGACCCTAAGAGAACACAAATGTCAGCCCAGGCTACTACACCCAACACAACTCTCAATTAACATAGAAGGAGAAACCAAGATATTTCATGAGAAAACCAAATTTACACAATATCTTTCCACAAATCCAGCCCTACAAAGGATAATAGAGGGGAAACACCAATGCAAGGAGGGAAACTACAACCTAGTAAAAGCAACAAAGTAGACTTCTTTCAAAAAACCCAAAGGAACACAGCCACACAAACATAATTCTACCTCTAACAATAAAAATAACAGGAAGCAACAATTACTATTCCTTAATATCTCTTAACATCAATAGATTCAATTTCCCAATAAAAAGACATAGACTAACAGACTGGATATGTAAACAGGACCCAGCATTTTGCTGTATACAGGAAACGCACCTCAGTTTCAAAGACAGAAACTACCTCAGACTAAAGGACTGAAAAAAATTTCCCAAGCAGGTGGTCCCAAGAAACAAGTTGGAGAAGCCATTCTAATATTGAATCAAATAGAGTTTCAACCAAAAGTTATCAAAAAAGGTAAGGAAGGACACCTCATACTCATCAAAGGAAAAATATACCAAGAACTCTCAGTTCAGAACATCTATGCTCCAAATACAAGGGCACCCACATTCATAAAACTTTACTAAACTCAAACTTTACTAAAGCTCAAAGCACACATTGCACCTCACATAACAATAGTGGGGAGACTTTAACATCTCTCTTTCATCAAAGAACAGATCATGGAAACAGAAACTAAACAGAGATACAGTAAAACTAACAGAAGTTATGACCAAAATGGATTTAACAGATACATATAGAACATTTCATCCTAAAGCAAAAGAAGATACCTTCTATTCAGCACCTCATGGTACTCCTCCAAAACTGATTGTATAATCAGTCACAAAACAGACCTCAACAAGACACAAGAAGATGGAAATAATCCCATGCATCCTATCAGATCACTACCAACTAAGGCTGGTCTTAAATAACAACAGCAACAACAGAAAGCCCACATACACATGGTAGCTGAACAACACACTAATCAATGATAGCTTGGTCAAGGAAGAAATAAAGAAAGAAATTAAAGACTTTTTAGAATGGAAATGAAGGCACAACATAATAAAATTTATGGGACACAATAAGAGCAGTACTAAGAGGGAAAACTCATAACTCTTGAGTGTCTCCAAACAGAAAATAGAGCGTACACTAGCAACTTAACACCACACCTGAAAGCTCTAGGAAAAAAAGGAAAAAAAGAAAAAAAGAAAGAAATACACCCAAGAGGAGTAGAAGGCAGGAAATAATCAAACTCAGGACTCAAATCAACCAAGTAGAAAAAAAAAAAGAACAATACAAAGAATCAACAAGACTAGAAGCTGGTTCTTTGAGAAAATCAACAAGATAGATAAACCCCTAGCCAAACAAACCAAAGGGCACAGAGACAGTATCCAAATTAACAAAATCAGAAATGAAAGGGAAGATAAAACAACAGAAAATGACGAAATTTAAAAATCATCAGATTCTACTACAAAAGCCTATACTCAACAAAACTGCAAAATCTGAATGAAATGGATAATTTTCTAGACAGATAGCAAACATCAAAGTTAAATCAGGATCAGATAAACTATCTAAACAGTTCCATAACCCCTAAAGAATTAGAAACAGTCATTAAAAGTCTCCCAATGAAAAAAATTCCAGGACCAAATGGGTTTAGTGCAGGTTTCTATCAGACCTTCAAAGAAGACCTAATATCAATACTCTTCAAACTATTCCACAAAATAGAAATAGCAAGAACGCTACCCAATTCATTTTGTGAAGTCAGAGTTATGCTGATACCAAAACCACACAAAGACCCAACAAAAAAGAGAACTACAGACCAATTTCCCTTTTGAATATCGATCCAAAAATACTCAATAAAATTTTCGAAAACAGAATCCAAGAACACATCAAAATGATCATTCACCAAGATCAAATAGACGTCATCTCAGGGATGCAGGGATGGTACAATTTACTGAAATCCATCAACATAATCCATTACATAAACAAACTCAAAAAAAACACATGATTATCCCATTAGATGCTCATATCTAATATATACAAAGAACTCAAGAAGTTAGACTTCAGAGAACCAAATAATCCTATTAAAAAATGGGGAACAAAGCTAAACAGAGAATTCTCAACAGAGGAAACTTGAGTGGCCAAGAAGCACCTAAAGAAATGTTCAACATCCTTAGTCATCAGGGAAACACAAATCAAAACAACCCTGAGATTACACCTCACACCAGTCAAAATGACAAAGTTCAAAACCTCAGATGACAGCAGATGCTGGCAAGGATGTGGAGAAAGAGGAACACTCCTCTAGTGCAGGTGTTATTGTAAGCTGGTATAACTACTCTAGAAATCAGAAAATTGCACATAGTACTACCTGAGGACCCATACCACTCCTAGGCATATACCCAAAAGATACTCCAACATGTAATAAGGACACATGCTCTACTATGTTCAAAGCAGCCATATTTATAATAGCCAGAATCTGGAAACAACCCAGATTCCCTCAACAAAGGAATAGATACAGAAAATGTGGTACATTTACACAATGGAATTTTACTCAGCTATTAGAAACAATGACTTCATGAAATTTGCAGTCAAATGGGTGAAACTAGAAAATATCATCCTGAGTGAGGTAACTCAGTCACAAAAGAACACACATGGTATGGACTCACTGATAAATGGATATTAGCCCACAAGTTCAGAATACCCAAGCTACAATTCACAAACGATATGAAGGTCAAGAAGAAGGAAGACCAACGTATGGATGCTTCAGTGCTTCTTAGAAACGGTAACAAAATACTCACAGGAGGAAATATGGAGACAAAGTATGCACCAGAGACTGAAGAAAATGTCATGCAGCGACTGCCCCGCCTGGGGATCTATCTCATATACAGTCGCCAAACCAGGATGCCCTTGCAGATGCTGTGAAGTGCTTGCTGATGGAAGCCTGATATGGCTGTCTCCTGAGAGACTTTGCCAGAGCCTGACAAATACAGAGGTAGATGCTCACAGCCAACCATTGGACTGAGCACAGGGGCCCCAATGGAGGATTTGGAGAAGGGACTGAAGAAGCTGAGGGGTTTGCAGTCCTGTGGGGGAGGAACAATAATATCAACTGGTCAGACTTGCCTCAGAGCTCCAGGGACTGGGTCATCAATCAAAGAGTACACAAGGAAGGACCTATGGCTCTGGCAACAAATGTGGCAGAGGATGGACTTATTGAACATCAATGGGAGGAGAGGCCCTTGGTCCTGTAGGGGTTTGATGCCCCAGTGTAGCAGAGAAGGAAGGTGGGTGGGTGGGTGGGAAAGCACCCTCATAGAGGCAGGAGGAAGAGGGATAGGATAGAGGATTTCAGGAGGGGAGACCTGGAAAGGGGATAACATTTGAAATGTAACTAAAGAACATATTCAATAAAGCGGGAAGAAAGGGAAAAAAAGATGCTACCACTGAGCAGCATCCCTTGCTCTTCATCAGTTTTATAAACCAATCCAAAATATAATATTTAATATTTATTGGTATGAATTGATATCTGGTAAGGTTTTTTAATTTTTTTCAGTTTTATTGAAAATAGATTCCTTTCTCAAACAAAATAGCATGATTAGTTTCCCTCCCTCTATTCCTCCAAGTTCCTCGTCACATTCCCTCCCATCTGGATTCACTCCCCTTGTGTCTTTCATTACAAAAGAACAGACTTCTATGAGATAACAACAAAACATGACAAAATAAATAAATAAATAAGATAAAAACATCCAAGTTTAAAAAGACAAAACAACAGAAGGAAAGAGTCCTAAGAGTAGGCACAACATATCATTCTGAGTCAAGTAACTAAGACCCAAAAGGACATGCATGGTATGTACTCACTACTAAATGGGTATTAGCCAAAAAAAAGTACAGAGTACCCAGGATACAATCCACTGACCTCAAAAAGGTTAACAAACAGAAGGGACGAAGTGAGGATGCCTCAATCCCACTTAGGAGGGAGAACAAAGCAAGCACAAGAGGGGAGTGAGGGAGGGAGAGACCTGAGTGGGAAAGGGAACAAGGAGGGGAAGAGGGGAACATGATCAGGTTTGGGGTGTGGGAAAATGACTGAAGCCCTGAGGGCAAACAGAAAAAATGGAAATAGGCAGCCTCAAGAAGTAGGAGGTGAGGGGGACCCTCTAGAATGTACCAGAGATCTGGGAGGTGACAGACTCTAAGGATTCCAAGGAAGGGACCTTAGATAAAATGCCCTACAGTGGGGGAGAGGGAACTTGTAGAGCCCACCTCCAGTAGCAAGACAGGGAGGGCATCAAGTAAGAGAGGGGTCTGCCATCCCACAGTCAAAAACTCTGACCCATAATTGTTCCTATCTGAAAGAACTGCAGGGACAAAAACGGAGAAGAGCCTGAGGAAACTAGGTATGACAACAAGGCAAAAGTGGGATCCAGCTCAAGGGGAGGCCCCAAGGCCTGACACTATTACTGAGGCTATGGAGTGCTCATAAAGAAGGGCCTATTATGACTGCCCCCCACCAAAGGACCAACAAGCAGCTGAAAGAGTCAGACGCAGATATTTACACCCAACCAATGGACAGAAGCTGCTGGTCCCTGTGGTTGAATTATGGAAAAGCTGGAAGAAGCTGAGGAGGAGGGTGACCCTGTAGGCGGATCAGCGGTCTCAACTAACCTGGAACCCTGAGATCTCTCAGACACTGGGCCACCAACCAAGCAGCACACACCCGCTGATATAAGGCCCCCAACACATATACAGCAGAGCACTGCCAGATCTGGGTTCAGTCAGAGAAGATGCACCTAATTTTAAAGAGACTGAAGGCCCCAGGGAGTGGGGAGGTCTGGTGGGGTGGGGACTGGGGGTAGAGACATCCTCATGGAGATGGGGGAGGGGCAGGAGGAGGTACAGGATGTGGAACAGTCAGAGGGTAGACCAGGAGGTGGATAAAATCTAGAGTTTAAAAAAATAAAGATTAAATAAAATAATAAAAAAATAATCAGAGAACCATTCACACAGTCAGAAGTCCCATAAAAATACTAAACTGAAAGCTATAATATATGCAGAGGACCTGCTACAGATCTGTGTCTTCCCTGTGCTTGGTGCTTCATTCTCCGTGAGTTCCTATGAGCTTTGCTCAGTTGATTTAGAAGCCCATGTTCTCCTGGTGTCCTCCATCCCCTCTGGCTCATATATTCTTTCTACCTTCTCTTCCATGAGGATTTCTGAGTTCTGAGGGAAGGGCTTTGATGAAGACATCCTATTTAAAAGCTGTAAGATATCTTATATTTTTCTTTGTATTTTTTTGTATTTCTTATATTTTACTTTGTATTTTCTTGATAGGTAATTATATTATTTGTCCATAAATTTATTAGTTTCTATAGATTTTTTTAAATGTCTAAAAGTATTTTTCACTTTTAAATTGATTTTTCATTTTTTTATTGTTGAACTAAATAAATATTGGTAAATGACCTACAAGTACTTCATTATTTTTGTAATCATTTCACTTTTTGATTATTTTCTCTGATGCACTAATTAACTTTAATAACATAAAATTTATGTATTTTCATTTCTGTTTTTAATGTGAATGTTTTATCTCAAAAGGTTTTGGCTAATCCAACCATTTACCCTAATATTTTTTTCTTACTAGCCATTTATATTCATATACTGGACTCACCGTTTTTGTGACTTTTACATAAAACTATGAATATTGTATTCAAAACCTATAAAAGAGTTATATTAGTTCTTGCCTACCATGCACTAGTCCATGGGTTCACTCCCCAGCACTGGATAAACTAGTGTGGTAACATACTACTGAAGTGGAGGAAGGAGAAACAACAGTTTAAAGTTATCTTTAGCTATGTATCAATGTTCAAAGCCAGCCTGGGCTACATGAGACAGTTTATCAAACAATAAATAAAAGCATGAATATGAATTTACCAAATTTACTGTTGGAATTTTCTGGCATCTCTAGTCCAAAGATTCCTAACATTCTTTTGTTCTGTGACTATAAAATTTCATGGGACTTCTTGCACAATGAAACATTTAATTCACAGTAATCTGGATCCTTTTTCTAGTACCCATAGTTACCCATTTTTTTCTTCAGAATAAACTCTTTCCTATTCCATTTAAAGCAATAGTTGACACTGGTATATAGAAACACAATCTATGTTATATATGTGTGTGTGTATGTGTATACATATATATACATATGAACATATATATGAATATTGTTAAATGTTTCTTTTAACACCATTTGATGAGTTTGAGAATGTTTTAATATATAGATTTCTCCATATGCAAATAGAGGTAGTTTTGCTTTTTAGATTAATTTTTATTAGATGCAAAGTAATGCGTGTTTTATACATTTTCACATATATATGCCATTATGCCTTCTTTTAATTCACTCTGCTGCACCTCCCTTGTGCCCCTAACTGTCTTGTTTCCATCCTTACTACGAATAAACTCTCCTTTTTATATTTATTTATTTATTTATTTATTTATTTATTTATTTATTTATTTTTGGTTTTTCTTTTTTTTTTTTTTACAAATTTTAGTATTGAGATTTTTATTTATTTATTTATTATATGTACACTGTAGCTGTCTTCAGACACCCCACAAGAGGGTATCAGATATCATTACAGATGGTTGTGAGCCACCATGTGGTTGCTGGGATTTGAACTCATGACCTCTGGAAGAGCAATCAATGCTCTTAACCACTGAGCCATCTCACCAGCCCCTTATTTTTGGTTTTTCGAGACAGGGTTTCTCTGTGTAGTCCTGGCTGTCCTGGAACTCACTCTGTAGACCAGGCTGGCCTCGAACTCAGAAATCCGCCTGCCTCTGCCTCCCAAGTTCTGGGATTAAAGGCGTGTGCCACCACCGCCCAGCTAAACCCTCCTTTCATGTCACATATATTCCATTACCTTCGCCTTACCCCCTTCTTATGATCACTTCCTCATTACTCATGATCCCATTTCTAGTTTCAAGCCTCCCCCTACACACACCTATGGGTTTCCTGTTTTGTAGGGTACCTCTTCCCTCTGGTAATCATTACTTTGCTGTGCAGGATTGTCATTTCATACAATCCTATTTGCCACTTCTTGATATTACTTCTTGTTTTGTTCTTCTAGTCTTGCATACCCATGTTTTCCAGCACCATTTGTTAAAAAGGTTGTTTTTTTATGCAATGCAGGTTTTGGAACTTTGAAAATTAGGTGGATATACCCATGTGCTATTGTTGCTGCTGTTGCTTATATTTCTGGAGTTTCTATTCTAGTTCATTGATCTATATATCTGCTTTTGTGGTAGTGTCATACATTTTGATACTATGGCTCTATAGTACTCTTTTGAAATCACTTACAGTAATAATGTCAGTATTGTTCTTTCTACTTACTGTTTTGACTCTTTGGGGTCTCTTATGATTCCTTATGAGTCTAAGATATGTTTTTCTAGTTACTTGAAGAATGTCATTGGAGTTTTGATGGGATTTTATTGAATATGTAAATGACTTTTGAGAATACAATAATATTTATAGTATTAATTCTGCCAAATCATACACATAGGAAGTTTGTCTGACTCCCAGTGTCTTTTAAAATTTTCTTCAGTATCTTAAAATTTTCATTTTAGTCTTTTACCTCCTTGGATATATTTATTTCCTTGATATTTTTAAGAAGGTATTGAAAATGAAAAAATTTTTCTCGAATTCTCCCTTGGTAAGTTGGTTATCAATTTTGTTACAGGAATATGGGAAGGCTACCACTTGGTATGCTGAAAATTTTAAATCATGTGACTTGGCTAAAAGAGTACCTAAATTCTAGTAATTTTCTGGTTGAGTTTTTTAAATATATCACAGGATATCTGCTTATAAAGAAACTTGAACTTTGGACTTTCCATTGTGTAACCATTTTTTTCTTTTTGAATTACAGGTTTGAGAATAGACATCATTGGCTCCTTCTTGATTTTAGAGGAATTATTTTCAGTTTTTTCCCAACTCAGCATAATGGCAGCTACAGGTTTATTATACATAGCCTTATTATGTTACTTTTGTTCCCTCATTTTCTCTAGAACTTAATGCCATGAAATGATATTAAATAGTTTCAAATTACTTTACTGTCTGTAAGGAGGTAATCATATGATTTTTGTCATTAAGTCCACTTATGTGTTTTATTGGTTTGTATATTATGATGCAACCTGAAAGCAGCTTATTCATAGTGTAATTAATATCTTTGTAATCAGTTCTTGAATTCAGTCTGCAAATATTTTGTTGAGAAGTTTTGTGCCTGTATTCATGAGAGATGCTGGCCTACAGTTTTCTTTTGCTGATATGCTATTATCCAGCTTTATTCTCAAACATCTACTAGATTTATAAAATGAGTTTGTAGTGTGCAAATATGTATTTAAATGCATAAACAAAATTGCATGTATATATGGAAATGAAAATATTTTAAGATATAATAAAGTAAGAGGACACTATGGGAGAAAACGTGATGTACAGGAAGCAATGCCATACCATAAAAAGATGAAATAGATGATAAAGTGCTAGAGCAGCTCTGTTCTGGGTCTTTGAAACTTGAGGAGAAGAGTTAGTTGAACTTATGGTTTGTACTATGATTTGTGCATGTGTTGTTTCTGTATGGGGCAACTGTCCAACTGTCCATGACAGTTGCCTAAATTCATTGGTATGCAAGGCTACATATGACATTCACTTTGTTACTTGTTTTCTAGTTTTACTACAATCCTTCCTATCCCTCTTTTATAGACTTTTCTTTTATGTTTAAGTGACTTACTTTATTACCATATGTATTTTTCTTCCTTACTATTTTTTGGTTTGTCAAGTGTAACTTTTTCTTTGTGGATACCATTGCACTTACAAAAATCTTATTTGATTATAATAAGCAAATTTGAATAAAAACTAAACATGATAAAAACTAAGCATTATTTCTGTTTGATTGCTTTATTTTTATTTTGTTTTATTATTTTATGTTGAGTCTCAGCACACAGTGAATTGGACACACTGAATTTGAACTATGCAATGCAAGAGGACATAAAATTTAAGATTCCCTTAATTGAGCCTTCCATGTGCTAGCATAACAGATACCTGCCATTTTATCAGGCTAAGTCACTTCCATCTCTTTTGTTATGTCTTTCTGTATTAGAAAGCAATAGTAGTTTCTTCTCTTGCTCAGCAAAATATGTGATGAAAGCATACTGCAGGTAAAGAAGGTTTATGTTAGTTCACAGATCAAGGATGCAGAATGTCATTGCAACTACACATAATAGCAGGAGTCTGAAGCAGCTGTTCACATTATGTCCATCACAAGGAAGCAGAGAAATGAATACTGCTCTTCAGCACACTTCCTACTTTCACTCTGTCCCATGGAATGTTGCATCCCACAGTTAGGAAGCATCTTCCTACTCAAACATACCTGATCTAGAACATCCTTCACAGAAATTCTCAGAGACTTATTTCCAAGTAATTCTAGAGCCCATCAAGGTGTCAGTCATATTAATCATCACAAACGCACTCCAAGCTCAAATTTTTCTAAATTTCTGTTATTTACAATGAACTAGGAGAATGACTAAAACTTATAGTCTGACCACACAAATCTTCTTAAGGACGGGGAACTCCTACATGTCTCATCTCTACTGGTCAAATACCTCATCTCCAAGATCTAATGACAGTCCTGTAGCCTTCAAAGCCATCAAACAATGTCACCCACTAATGTCATAGCCTAACAAAAGCAGCACAACCCTGCGAGAGGGTCGAGACTTACATTATTATGGATTGATGTGGTTACAGAACTCAACAAGGCCACATCAGCCACAGGTAAGGCTAACTAGTCTAATAGCTTAACTTAGGGTTTCATACATTCCAAGAGGCTGCATGCTTACATATACCCCATCCTAAAGATGGTCATTAATGTAGACATAATTTTTTCGCAACCTACTTTTTAAAAATTACTTTTATTTTTTTACAGTCCAGCTGTTGCCCACTTCCCAGTACCCCCTCCTACAGTTCTTAATCCATTCTTCCTCGCCTTGTCTCCAAGAGGATGTTCCCATCAACCCCCAGGCCTCCCTACTCCCTGGGGCCTCAAGTCTCTCAAAGGTTACATCCTTCTTCTCTCACTGGGGCCAAACCAGGCAGTCCTCTGCTCTATATGTGTCATGGGCCTTGTATCAGCTGATGTACGCTACCTGGTTGGTGGCTCAGTGTCTGAGAGATCTCACATTCCAGGATAGTTGAGACTGCTGGTCTTCCTATGGGGTAGCCCTCCTCCTCAGCTTTTTCATGCCTTTCCCAAATTCAATCACAGGGGTCCTGACTTCAGTCCAATGTTTAGGTGTAAGTCTCTGTGTCTGTTTCAGTCAGCTGCTCATTGGGCCTCTCGGAGGACAGCATGCTAGGCTTCTGTCTGTAAGCACACCATAGCATCAGCAAGAGTGTCAGACTTTGGTGCCTCCCCCTGAGCTGGATGCCAAGTTGGGCCTGTCACTGCACAACCTCTCCTTCAATGTCTTCTCCATTTTTGTCCCTGCAGTTCTTTTAGATAGGAACAATTCTGGGTCAGAATTTTTTACTGTGGGATGGCAACTCCATCCCTGCACTTGCTATGTATGTGTCTTTCTCCTGGAGGTGGACTCTATAAGTTCCCTCTCCCCACTGTTGGTTACTTCACTTAAGGTTCCTCTCTCTGAGTCCTGAGAGTCTCTTACCTGTTAGGTCTCTGGTACTTTCTAGAGGGTTCCAACATCACCCACCCCCCAGGCTGCATATTTCCATTCATTCTGCTGGCCCTCAGGGCTTCTCACCTCTCTTCCCCACCATACTTGATCATGTTCCCCTTTCCTCCTACCTTTCCCACCAAGGTCCCTCCCTCCCTCTGCCTCCCATAATTATTTTCTTCTCCCTCCCCCAGTTGAGATTGGGCCCTTCTGCTTGTTAACCTTCTTGAGTTCTGTAGATTGTATCCTAGTATTCTGAATATTTTTGGCTAATATCCACACATTAGTGAGTACATACCACGCATGTCCTTTTGGGTCTGAGTTACTTCACTCAGGATGATATTTTCTAGTTCCATCCATTTTCCTGCAAAAGTCATGATGTCTTCGAAACCTACTTTTAATAAGGGTTCAACCTCTCCTCTCCGATCACCCAGAAGAGGTAGTGGAAGAGAAAACTTATTAGGATATGGGGGAAGTGGACCTGTTTAAAATTAGTTCTTTGGTAGTGATCTTGATCTTGTTTGCCAGAAGTTCAGTCCTGTAGCAAACATCAAATACAACTCAGCTGCAGACCAGTCCTCTAGGCTGGCAGATAACACACATGAACTGGCATCTACAATTCAGTCCTTTCTGCAGGCAGACACCAGGCATGAACCAGCAGCTGTAGTTCAATTCTGAAGATGCTGCCAGTCTCACCAACCCGCCAAAGGGAAGGACGCTGCTGAAGCAGTTCTTGGGTAAGTTTCTCTCTATGGCATCATTATCACAAATTGAGCTCAACAACACTATGTTAAAGCAAACCAACGCATGCATGTTATTAGGGAAGAAGAGCAAGGCAGAGCAAATTAAACCAAGGCTCAGTGCTTGTCTCCCACTGTCTGTAGGGTCATATCTATACTCCTCCATCAAGCATCTTTTACATATTTGCTATACCCAAACACACTTTCACCTGTGTCTACTTCAGGAAGTCTTTCACGTGTTTGCTTTAGCAAGACATCCTTTCACCTGTGTGCCCCAGCAAAACATATTTGACATAACTAACTTTCCAAGTTTCCACATTACATTAGGATTTCCTTTGTCTTGGGTTTCATCAACCAAGTACAAATTCCACAGCAAACTCTTTTTCTGTAACCCTGATGTCCAAGATTAGGGTAATGTTGTTGGGGATAATCATTTGGATACCTAGACTGATGCTAAGTGCAACTGATCTTGAGTTTCACAGATACAGACTGATGCTAAGGTGAATTAATCTTAAATTTCATAGATTGATGAATCCACAGAGTCTCAGAGGTACACCAAGTCCCATGTATCCTAAGTGTGAATATATTACATCAGGGAGCTAGACACTGTCTGATACCAGTAGTTTTAGTGCTGTCAGTAGACCGTCTCCTGGTATTACCTGCACTACTTGAAGATGGGTGGTAGTTATAATCCCTTGGCTACCAAAATTAATGTTTCTGATTTTGACTGCTTCTTGAAGTCATAGGCACCTACATGATTTCAGTATAATGGCAGTTGCTTTCTATCTAGGCTCATTCCATAGGTCAACATGGTATAACTCAAAACTTGTGTCTGTCATACTAGCATGAAGACCTTTGTCTGATGCCAGTGCTGGTCTAGAGGCTTGATTTGTGAGCTCTTGCCTATGTATCTTGCCTTCTACTCAGTGCTAGACCTCACTGTAATAGAAAGAAGAGAGAGAGCATCAAAACAAACAAATGTGCACAATTTTGTACCCTGCTCCTGAGTGAAGGAACTCGTGTCCCTTATCTGCTACTTGTCAACATAATGTTGTGTATGCTGGGTGAAGTTTATCCTTGGATTATTCAAATGCTTATTTCTTTGCCCTCATATCTTGTTTCAATCTGGATATGACATTGTAATGCTTACACCAAAAATCTCCTGTCTAAAGTTTGTGTAAACAGCTCTTACCATTTATTCTCTCCCTTGACAATAAATGCTGATTACCCAATGGCTGGGCAGAATAGAGAATAGGGTGGGTCATCTGCCAGTAGAAGAGAGAGAGAGAGACGGAGAGGGGTAAAGTTGGGTCAGCAGCAGGATGGAGGAAATGGACCCATGAAGAAGAGATCTGAAAACATACATCAATAATAATATGCACCTATCATGGGATGGAGCTGAGAGGTAGCCAGATTAGCATACAAGGTAAAGATAGATCATTTAACTGCTCAACTATTTAGGTGCAGCTTTGAATAAATCTTATTTCTTCCGTGTGGTTATTGAATAATAGCATTAGGTAAAGGAATACAACTGCTGGATTAATTCAGTTATATTTATATTAAGAATAATTCATTTAAAGCTACTATATCAAAGATATGTAGTTAGCACCAGTGCTCCAACATGTGGCTATAGACCTGATAGTTTGAATGCGGGTGCTTTGCTAAAAACCATGTCTCACATATCAAGCCTAGTATAGAATATTGAGTCTAAGATTTGGAGTTACTTTTCTATCCCTGTCTCGGGCATAAACCTCCTCTCCTAAAGCTGAGCTGTTTGTAGTTGAGGGAGATAGACTATGGTTCTTTCTTCTTCCTTTAATGTCTTCACTCTGCCATACTGCGAGCAGTCACCATTATCTCTCCACTGATTCTTTCAAATTTTACAAAGGTCAACATATGATGCTTAAATTCTGTATCCATGAAGAGATATTCCTTAAAAGATCTTATGAAGTCAACATCTTGTTTATATTCTGAATTATTTTTTAATTATGCATTTGTCTGTGTATAAGTGTGGATATGTACACACAAGTGCAATGTGAGCTGATTAATGTGAGTACTGGACACTGAACTCTGGTGTTTGGGGATAGCAGTATGTCCTCTCAACCACTGTGGAACCATTTCTCCAGCTTCTATTTTTCATGTTACAAAATCAAACTCAAACTTATGCCAACTAGTCTAATTTCTATATAGATCACTTAGTCATTTAGTAAAGATGCAAATGCTGCCATTCCAGGGACAGAAGTAGCAGAAGTAAATAAAATAGGCAAGTACAGTGAAGAGGTCAGTCTTAAACTACTGTGAGCAATTTGATTTCTTCTTGGTTTTCTATAGTCATGGTTTATAAATGAAATTATTTTTTATTTGTTCTTTTTTGAGATTATAATTACAAAATTTTCCCTTCACTTTCCTCTCTCCAGCACCTCCCCCCATTAATCCCCTCCTGTTCTCTCTCAAACTCATGGCCTCCTTTTTTCATTAATTCAATAAACTTTTTTTACAAATATTTGGCATGATGGTTGAAATATTGTTCATCCAATTTAATATAAATGAAAGTGAAAATCCATGAATAAGACGACACTGAACAGAAATTAGTCAGAAGATCTAGTGGATCATTCATTAAAGAATAATTATGGTGACAATGTTTGTATAAGGACTCTAGAAAGTTAGAACATTATGATGAACAGGATACTTGTTACAGGTGAAACATTTTGTAGGTCACATCAGTGATGCCATTTCTGTCATTTAAACTGTAGCCAATCTGGTCGTTCTGTTTCCAGTTGCCATGACTAAATTTTCACTCCCCCTTACAATTGACTTTTTAAAGTTATAAACTCACTGTGGTAGGATTTGAAAGTAGAATCACTGGGCAATAATTTTTTGTTTACATGTGGTCCTGTGGATAATGTTGTCATGATGGGATCCTCTTAATAAGGACATGTAGTTCCTCTCCCAGGTAAGGGGTGGCAGTTGTCTTATAAACCAGAAAGAGAGCTGTAATCGAGAGGTGAATCAACTGGTACCTTGTTCATAAGATTCTAGCCTCTAGAAATGTGTGAAAATAAGTGCCTGTTGTTTATTCCATCAGTCTGTGGTAATTAATTACAGCAGATCCCACAGATGAAGATATCAACCTAGAATGTCAATGAACATAGTATCTACAGATTAAATATTTTCACTGTTAATGATTTATTTTAGATTATTTCCCTGAAACATTACAAGCATTCAATAGTTATTTTGGGGTCTTTCCCTGAGGCCAACTTTATTGCACTTAGCCTCAAGCTTTTCCTTAAAGGTTTTATCTCCTTGAGCACTGGGTTTAGCTCCATTGCACTTCCTGGTGCTCCTTTTCTCCTCACACTACACATTTTGTATTTTTCCTTGCTTAGCTTGTTCCCTTCATTATAGATCTACATAATAGTTGGCACCAATAAAACAAGTAACACAGTAAATACTAGGCTATTTTTTGTTTGTGTGTTTGTTTTTGTTTTGTTTTTTTTAGATCTTTAGCCAACACAGTTATTCAAAAACTCTTCAATTTAGCCTCAGGCAGATGTTTGGACAAGGGCATAAAAAAGCCACATTTTTTTGCCAAATTGTCACAAAAATGATCTCTATACTACTTCTCTGAAACTGCATGAGCCAGACCACTGTCATAATCTACATTGCTCTGAGCAGCACTGTGTCCCCTGCTCCTATCATTATGGCCAATTAAGCCTCATTTAAAGAGTTCAACTGCTTTCCTACTCAAAAAAAACCAGAGCCACATTCAACCAATAAGAAGAGTGGTCAGGCCTGTCATAGTAAAAACTCTCAGCTACCTCTGCAGCACCATGTCTGTAGGAGTGCCATCATGCTTCTATGATGACAATGAACTAAATCTCTGAGACTGTAAGCAAGCCTCAATTAAGTGCTTTCCTTTATAAGAGTTGCCATGGTCATGGTGTCTCTTCAAAGCAACAGAACATTAAGAAGTGAATTTCAAGAAAGTTAATTTCAGAAAAGTTCCTCTCATTGTTTTGAGGTAAGCACCATCTTGAGACATAAGTTATAGGAAATCTACCAATGTATATACATGTAAATTCTCCATAGCCCATTGACAAACTTCTAAAGCTATATTAGATATTTTTTAAGTTGTGGATTCTTCATACTAGCTATTTCAGCAGACATCATCTGTCATAGTAAGAATATTTAGATTGCTAACTGTGATAAGTAATGGGATTTATTTCATCCCTATTTTGTCTAATTAGCAATTCTAAAGTGAATGTTTCCTTTATGAATTTTGTTTTGAAGCAGAGTTGGAATTTTATTAAAGGTATGTTAACATAGGCTTAAAATGAGGATTAGTACAGAGAGGCACTCATAAAGAAATATGCACCCAACAACATAGATATTAGTTTCCTTAAAGAGTTTCTTCATTTGTATCTATATATTAAAGAAAAAAATTAATGTTCTAAAGTGGCTAGAAAGAAAATCACAAATAAATGTATTACTCAAACAATGGTACTTATATTGATTTATGGTAGATTTTCTTTTTGACTACGAAGATTCTGTATTTGTTGCATATGAACATTATTTCCATTTTATTCATTTTACATTTCTCCATTCTATTATTTCCTCAAAACTACTAGGTCAAGATAAGTTAAACATTCCACATTGGTATTTCTATTAGAAGAACCCCCCCCGCCCCGCCACCGCCATGCAGTAGTGGCGCACACCTTTAATCCCAGCACTTGGGAGGCAGAGGCAGGCAGATTTCTTAGTTCGAGGCCAGCCTGGTCTACAGAGTGAGTTTCAGGACAGCCAGGGCTACACAGAGAAACCCTGTCTCAAAAATAAAAAAGAAGAAGAAGAAGAAGAAGAAGAAGAAGAAGAAGAAGAAGAAGAAGAAGAAGAATAATCCCCCCAAGCTGAATAAATTTGTGACATATCAACCTTTATTCTCTTTATTCTTAGTATCAGGATAATAACTGCCAGGGGTGTAGTATTTTTGTGCCAGGAAAATGTTAGTGGTCCCCCTCAAAAAAAAAAAAAAAAGGCAGGAGCCAATCTGATGCAACTCACCACAGGGTCTTTATTCTATTTCAGCTAGCTCACCCCCCCCCAGAGCACCACCATCACTAAGGACAGTTTCAGTGGTGGGGGAGCCCTGAATGTCTATTAGGGCAAGGATTTATAGTAAGCAGCAAGCAGGAATGTGCTTGCTGTGCATGCATCTAATTGAAAAGCTGCTCTGGCCTTAATATAGTTGGCTGGTACTGAGAGTCATATCATAAATTTAATTTCTGCTCCCCTCTGCCTTAGTGGTCATTAGGCAGGGGATGTGCTTGTAACCTGGGAGTGTAGGTTTGTTGGGGAAATAACCTAGAGACACTGGTCTTGTTGAGGGTGATTTGGGGGGATTAGCCTAGAGACAGGAGCTAGGCCTGGGTTTTGTTGGGGGACAACTTGGAAACTATGCTAGGTACCAACCTGGTAGTTTATCTGAGTTCAAACTTGGGTCACATTCTCTAAAATGGAATCTGAACTTAAAAGATGTGGCATCTCAGCATATTGTAGTTGGTGGTTAGAAGCAGTACTTTAGTGAATAATTCTGGAGAACTTGAAAACAGGATTTGTGTATATACTGCAGGCCACATATCAATTCTAGCATGCATGGTTCAACATAATACTCTATCTATGATGGTAGGTGGTGATGATGGTGGTGGTAGTGGTGATGATGATGATGGTGGTGGTGGGGATGATACTATGGTTCTAGAATGATATGTATCATGAGTCTATCAAATCACCAAATTGATAGTATATGGAAAGCTGATAATTTGATTAATTTGAGAAGAATCAACTGGACTAGACCTCAGAAGCCTTGAGTACTAATGCCAGTCTGATGACTAACTAATTTCATAAGAAATTTCTTTCCTTCTCTTTGGGAATCTACTTTCCATGAATAAAATAATAGTGTTTTATTAAAGCTTTGGTTTTTATACTAAGACCACTCAATTATTTGCTAAACTTGACAAAGGGAGCAAAGAGAATCTTGATTCTGTCAGTTATATCAAAGCAATTCCTATGCTTTTTTAAATAGTGTCTGTTCACTAACACATGAGCTTATGTGCCTGCATATAAAAAGAAAGAAAAAAGCTAAGTGTTTAGTTTTCTCCATTTGCCAAAGTGAAAAATCCAATTAGACTATCCACATTGGACTTTATGTCTATGTTGTTCTAGAACTCTTCAATATCTACTATAGAAAATAATGGTCTTCCAAGAGCATATATTAGCTGGTTTCTTTGTCCTCAAGAGGAAAAATGCTGTTTGGTACTGTTGTCATGTACTCATGAAAGGCATCTAACTCTATCCTCCTGAGTCTTAAGACACAGCACCTGGCCTAAAGGAAGAATGCCAGACACCACTTGAAATGCCCAGCTGCTGTTTATCTCCTAATGACAATGCTACAAGAGTATTCTATAGGTTTACTAAAGCAGAGTTGAATTCTTAAAGGAAAGGAAAAGAACCACACAAGTCCCTAGGAGTCTGACATTTTTCTTTAACTTTTTCAAATCTACTCAAAATCTATTTACTAGAAATTTGACTCATTTGCAATTATACAGGAGAGCTGAAGTTCAGCAAATAACCTATCCATGAATCTCAGGAACGCTCAAGTAAAAAGAAGGTCACTGACAATTGATGCTTCACATGATAAACTACCTTAAGTTCATTTCAGGAAGTGAAAGCAAGAACTTTATCACAAGTCTATGAGCTACCAATTTATCGGTTTTAAGGAGAAATTACAGAATGTTCATAACAATGATTCAATAGTTTTGAAGTTGAAGTCCTTATACCTTGATTTGGATCTCATCATTTTAGATATGTTAGTGGAAATACTTATTTAAAGGCTGTTTTGTAAAATTGTAATGTGATCTTGAACATTTACAACTACTTAACCAAGAAATAATAAGACCATTTTGGAGCTAGAGATGTGACTCAGTAGAAGAAATCTTGCCCAATCTGATGACCTCTATACTACATACACAAAAGCAAAAGGCAGTCTCTAGTAACCCTTGAGGAAAAGCACACAGTGATGTGATTAGGGATCTAAAGTTCTAAACTATCTGTGGGCCTTTTTAAGATGAAAATTATATCAGTTTTAACATTTTGATAAGTTTATAGCCAATACTCCTCTGTCATTTTACTTACAAGTAATATTTCTATTTCATGATGTTCACACATGCATTAACTATTAAATACTTTTTAAAATTTATCTGGCTGATTTCTTTCCATCATGTTTTAACTAAAAACAATTGTGGACCTAACTGAACAATTAGTCCACTTTATTCTACCATAATAATTCTTATCAAACCAGCCTTTCATTCTTCATCCAAGCACACATTATATAATAATCCTACATTAACTGAATCCACCATTTAAATGTTGGCTTCAGTCTTAGAAACCTCAGGGAGACTGACTTCTTTGGAAAACTAACACATGAAAAGGATCAAGTCTAAAAATTTCAAGAATCTGGATATACTCTGTCCCTCATGGTCATTGTACTGGAGATTCATGGCAAAAAAAAGTATCCCAAGATTGGGTAAAGCCTTTTCTGGGCCGTATAATTGGTAGCTGAAATCCAAAGATGAGTATAAATTATACTGACCAATACAAGCACATAAAAATGCACTAGGAATGTTTTTTCATTAATTAATTTATTTATTCATTTTACATCTCAGATTAAGCCCCCATTACCCCTCTCCTCTCAATTCCACCCTTATAAATCCCTCCCTCACTACCCCCTCCCCTTCTACAAGGAGAAGGGGAAGCTCACCCATTGGTACTACCCCATCCTGGGACATCCAGTCCCAGCAAGACTAAGTAAATCCTCTCCACTGAGGCCCAACCAGGCAGTCAGTCCAGTAGGAACATTTTTGAACTTTGTAAAATTATTCCCTGTCAAGAAACATGATGATCATCCCCATCCACTGAATCACTAATACTGTCAATTTCCATAAAAACATTAATGTTTTCTAGACCTGGAATAGTGAGACAAAAATTAATTATCCCAAATGGAAAGTGTTGTCATATATTGGATACCCATAATGAAAAATAATATAAAGACTATTTAAATTCAAACTATGCAAAATCACATACATATATGGATATTTTATTCAGATACTAAAGTAAGCAGGTATAAGGTCACAATAAAGCAGCACACAAAATATATAATATTTCTTTATTCAATTATTGAATTAATTTTAGGTCATTTTAATCATGTAACTATCAGCATATAATAGGTATTTTGATGAAATGGGAAAATCAGCATAGGAAAGTGGAATTTTTAAATCTGAAGCTATAAATGCTGTTTTAAATTTGATAGTAGCTAAATATTATTGTTTCATACAGTACTATATAATCTCAACACTTTGTATATATCTGCTGCATAAATAAAATATTAATACATATTATTGTGCCTAAGAAAATTACCCACAAGAATGCTGTCTAAATATATTTAATTCAATTTGTAAAAGTACAGACTTTAATAAAATGTATTTTCATGGGGGTAATCTGCATTGAAATATTAAAATCAAACAAATAGACAATGTACACAATATTTTCAGTCTCTACATGACAATAAGTCAGTTTTCCCAAAATGTTTGCCCACTGTCTTTTCAGAATCAAACATCTAACTGATTAAAATTGATTAGACAAATATGGCAGATGATGAGAAGGAGTGAGGGAGAGAAAAGCAAAGCTACAGGACTGAAGGAAAATGTGTGATTTAAAAATCACAAGCTATGAGGACATTGAACTGGTTCATTCTATAGAATTTAATAAAGAACAAGCACTTATTCTGAGGGAATAATTAATACATAAACTCATTAACATATTATACATTCAAAAGAAATTCATAACAGAAGCCCATAGCACTCTATTTACAAGCAATGATGTGTAATGATCATTTCACTATTCATAGGAGAAATGTGATCTGTTAGCCATTAGATCTTGTTTCCATTTTGGCAATAGAATATAACATTTTAAAAGGTGAATTAGGTTAATTTAGTTTCAGTTTCAAATTTTACACATTTTCTTTTATCTCATATCAAGATCATGGTTGCAGAGAATCTGAATAGTGTAAAACATTGCCAAGAGAATCTCAGATATAGATGATGGTTTGCTATATACTTCAATCACTCAGCCTGTGCACCTTCCTTCATCTCAGATTTAAAAACAACCAAGAATAACACAATAATAAAAAAGAGGTAATCCTTGTGCCAGTAGAGTTTAAAATAAAATAAAGTTTAATTCAAGTGGAACTAACTAAATTCTCCATTTTTCCTTAATCTTTCTATCAAAGTCTCTTACAAATGTCAGCTAAATTGTATTTTTTTTCTATAGTCTCTTTGAACCTACATACAAAAATAGTATATGCACATGCAAAAAATTCTCCCAGGATGTACTAGCTGTCAGTGTAAATGGTCTTGTGTACCATAAAATAAGAGGAAGATTATTGAAACACTGATCATATGCTTCTAAAATTTTTTGATACAGCTCCTTCCTCATACTGCTTTTGTGGTAAACAAAGCTTATTACAATGTGTACATACAAAGCATACTAACTTGAATGTGAAAACTACTAAAGGTGTCAAAACAGAAAGAAAACATAGATGGTCATGAATCTTATTTATTGTAATTATCTCCTACAAGAATTCAGATGAACCAAAATAATTTCTCAAAAAAGTAACACCACCACAAAGAAAACTTTAAGAGACGTAAAAAGCAAGAAAACACAATTGTTACTGTAGTTTCTTACTTGACTCAGCCAATCTTAGTTGATTCCCATTATAGATGTCATACAAATTCCCGACTAGCCTGGTTTGATATTTGTAAGTTAGGAGTGCTTAATTCAGTACTATTTCTGTGGGAAACATTACGAAGATTACATAGTGCTAAAGAGTGGAGGAGGGCTTCTCTGGCTTTGGATGCTTCTATGTTCTGCTCTTGAGAGATTTGAAGGCTAATTTGATTGACATTATTCATCAGTATGCTAGAAGCCATGAGGTTGGTTATAGAGAGGCACCTGGTAAGATTTTCTTCCAAAAACTGTTTATAGAGTTCATCCACCTTTCTTTCCATATAATTATTGAGCATAGAATTAGAGAGGGGTTGCTTATGTAATAACATGCTTTTTTCTCGAGTTTCATCACCATTGAATAATTTTGAGGTAGATGTTTTCTCTAGAGGCTCCATTTTAGGCGAGTGGCCCAATGGTATATCCACTGAAAGTAAAAGAGGACCATTACAAACATCATCATGTGTGTGTTCCACAAAGCAGCCGGAATCATACATGTTTCTAACGTGGTCACCTCCTATCTGTAGGTCAGGATAATTCTGGCAAATACTTGTACATGACCAGGATCGATATAAATCCAGTTGTGTTTCATCATGTCCTCTTTTTGGAATGGGCAATGCAACAGATACATTTCCTGGAGGGGTTGTACTTTTGCATTTTGCAACAGGTAGCTTGTCCATAGATTTCATTTGAGATGAATCATTGTCTTGTTCAGTTAAACTTCCTTCCATAACTTTCTCTTGACTTCCGGTCTTTAAAGGGGGAAGTGAATTGTCCGGTATATCTAAAAGCTTATTTTCCCAATTTTCCTTTTTATCATTTGATGTCTTCTTACATCTTAGCGGTTTGTCAAGTTTTGCATGTCTCTGTTCTTTGTAGAGGAATTCAGTTAGGAAGGCTTCTCCAAGCATTTTCTTAGACAAGCTATAAAATATGAATGAACTGTATCCCTAAAATATAAAATATCTAATTAAGGTAAAGAAATATAAATTTTTCTCTGACATGAACCATGTTTTAGGGAAGAACTGTTGCTTAAAAGACAAAGAATGAAACTAGAAATGCTTTGATTCTTTTTTTTATTACTGTTTAGCAATGATGACTTTACTTACTTCTGGCTCTCAATTTTCTCAACAGTTAAATTATAATAATACCCCCTTCCATTTTCATTGGGCTATTGTGAGAATATTACATAGCATCCATGCGAATGTTTAAAAATTGCAAAGTCAAGGACATGTATAACACTATATTGAGCTGGGATTTTTTTAGTGTTTATTTAGAAGTTAATAAAATGTCTTGCCATTTACTGTCCAAAAGTGCGTTTAAAATAAAACTTACACCTATGGAAATTTTCTGAACTAAACTTTAATCGTAGCTATCTATTTTTCCTATAATGTAGGTCTCTGCTTTTTCTTTCTCCTTTCTTTTTAATTTTTTCTTTTTCTTCTTTTGGACTCATGGCTTCCTTCCTTATGTGCTATTCCATGCTTTTATATCATTTATTAATATAATTCTAAAAGTTTCAAATTTTCCTGTAATGTCTATGTAAAAAGCCAGGCATAATACTTCACATCTGTAATCCCAGCACTCAGCAGGCTGAGGCAATAGTATCTTAAATTCAAGGTCATCCTGGGCTAACTGGCAAAACCTGTCTCTTACAGAACAAAATTAAACGTCAATTCTATAAAAATGAAAAAAGTCAGTCACCTTCATTCAAGATAAAGCTTTCATCTCATAGGTCTATGTTATATATTACACATGTTTCCATGAAACCTATCTATGTTAATACTTGAAAAATTTTGAGAAGAAAATGAAACACAAATAAAACTAAGTAAGAGTTTAGACTTACGTTTTCCAAATATCAGGATACCTAGAGATTTGGTCCTCTGAGATGCCAACAGTCCAAACTGAGAAAAAGTCCTTTCTGTCTGATTTGCGTTTCAGCGTCTGCTTACATCTTACAAAGGATGACAGTTTTAATCACATAAATTGGTTCTGCTTTCCGTTAGTACCCCAGGACTGAAACCCTAATAGGAAAATGATGTGGGCTGGTCACATGTGAGGTATGGTAATGACCGTGTACCAAAAGAGGATCTTGAAAGTGTTTCTTCAAGTTCCCAATGACAATGGATGGGAAAATGTTAACAGTAGTGGAGTTCTTAATGTTCACAAAGACAGAGACAAGGTTATTTTCACTTTTGAGTAGGACAAAGGTGGAGCAGCCTCAACATCTTTGGTAAAAAGTCGTAATTTGAAACAAACTAAATGAGCATCAAAAATAAACTGATTATATAAATTTTGATACATTCATGACAGGAAATACTAAAGACTTTTCTTAAAGAAACACACATTTTTTATTAATTCATACACTCATGAGATGAAATACTGAATTAAACATTTCTTTAAACATATTTTTTATTAATTCTTTCAAGGATTACACCTTCCTCTCCCTCCCCGCAGAAGCCACTGGCTGTCAATAGATCTTCAGTTATGGGGTATGAGGCCATTAGCCACTTTGCCTTCCATGTCTGAATGTTGACTAGCTTGACATTGTACAGGTCTTACTCACAGCTGCTGTGAGTTGATGTGTGCAGTGGTCATGTCCTGTCCAGACGATAGTTTTCCTCTGCTTCTTTCTGACCTCTAGATTTTATAATCTTTCCATGCCCTCTTCCATGATGGTCCCTGAACAAATGAAGCATTTCTAATGATTTTATGATACTAAATTGATTTTTATGTGATTTTGTGTTTACAACACAGTCTTACAATGTAGCACTGGCTGATCTAGACTATGTTGTGGAGACTAGACTGCCCTTAACTTCATGACAATAGTTTTGCCTCTGCCTCCCAAGAGCTGGGATTATAGGCATTTGTCAACACATTTGGTTATGACAAGCATTATAAATTGTCGTGTAGATTATTTAAGAAACACATGATTATTCATTTTTCAGAGGAAACAAAAGAAAAGGAATATATATTTTTGACCGTCACAATACTAGTAAGTAATAGAAGTACAAGTTTCAGCAGACAATTGAACTAAGATTCCATGCCCTTAGGCACTGCAGTGTATGTTATGTATATGTGTAAATATGTACTCTGAAAGAACATATACACAGTTTCATTCCACATCAAATGTGTGTGGCATATATCAAACACTGTGTTACAAAAACTTAAAATATATATTTTATCAATGCTACCACAAAAGACTATTAAAAGAAAATAGAAATTTCAAATTCCTCCTAACTTAAATTTCATCACTGGTTATATTCCATGTTGTTTTCCTTCATCCCTACATTTCATTGGTCCAAGTTGTACTACCAATGGCCTGTCCTTAAAATGTCTGTCTTTCAAATCTGGCATCCCCTTTCTATACTTAGATCACAATAGCTGATTCTAATCTTGCCTCCATACACACAACATTTGTCATAGTAGTTGATCTTTCTTTCATACAAACCTAAAGTCTTCAAAGTCTTCTGCTTACCCATAGATTAATAAGAATATACGCAGTATGTAATTGTGTGCCTCAAAGTAAAATATCACAAGGAAGTTTTTTTTATTTAATCATCAGAGCAAATCTTCAAGCTATAATTATCTGCATTTATTATGATAGTAAAAAGCCTCAGAAATATTAAAAATCACAATCCAACATGAAACCAGATGCAATTTTCTGCATTTATCCCAATTTCCATCTTTTAATTTTTTATGTGCTCCTAAATCTCCAATAACCAGCTTACTTAACAGCAAAGACAAAAAGGTCAGCAATCATGTTTTAGCATTTCTGCTATCTACCTGGAACCCAATATCAGTGACTCATGTTTTATGTAAACATGTGGAGCCTAACTTTTACTGACAAGTAAATGAAGCAAAATGGCCAGTCTCAAAAAATTAAAATAAGTTATTCTGTAAAGAGACAGAAAGAAACCCACCTCTATCTCATTAGGGCACTTGTACTAACAGCCCTTAAGATCAAGAACTTTCCTCTCAACTGCTATGAGATTCCCAAATATTCTCATGCCCTGTGAACTCTGCTGTGAACTCATCATCTATGTCACTGTAGTGCATTTCAATAAATCCCCACTTATACTGTTTTCATCTCTGGTAAATATCATTGCTAAACACATTTTCAGCATACATATTACTGGCTTTTCCAGATGCTATCTCAAACGTGGCATTCTTGACTTTTTCTTCTCCCTTAAAATGCTTTATTCTTTGTTCCTGTTTAAAGGAAATGCAGGGACCAAAAAAAATGGAGCAGAGACTGAAGGAAATGCCATCCCATCCTCATACATCAAACCCAGACACTACTGCTGATGCCAAGAAGTACATGCTGACAAAAGCCTGATATAGCTGACTCCTGAGAGGCTGTGAAGGAGCCTGACAAATACAGAGGCGGACGCTTGCAGCCAACTATTGGACTGAGCATAGGTTCCCTAAAGGAGGAATTAGGAGAAGAACTGAAGGAGCTGAAGGGGATAGCAACCCCATAGGAAGAATAACAATATCAACTAACTGGACCCCTCAGAGCTCCCAGGAACCAAACCACCAACCAAAGAGTATATATACATAGGTGGATCCATGGTTCCTGCTACATACATAATAAGGGCCTCCCCTCTTATTGATGCCAAATAAGGCAATCCTCTACTGAGGGGAGGCCCTTGGTCCTATGAAGGCTTGTTGCCCCAGTGAAGAGGAATACTAGAGGGATGAGTTGAGTGGGTGGATGGTTAGAGGAGTACCCTCTCAGAGGCAAAGGGAGTGGTGATGGGATGGGGTGGGTTCTTGGAGGGGAGACCAAGAAGGGAGCAACATTCGAAATGTAAATAAAATAATCAATAAAAAACCTAAAGGAAATAAAAAAACTACTTTATTCTCATATTTTTCTAGCACTAAACATGCCTCAAGTTTGTTAATCTCTGTCATTCCTGGATTCCTGACTGAATTCACATAGTATGGTTTAATTTTATCTTGTGAAATCTCATTTCCTTGAAGACAAATACTGTCTTACCCAATGATATGATTTCTAAGCAGTACGCAGAGTCTAACAGCTATAACTCATTATACTTATTTTCTGAGCAACCTACACTGAAGTCACACTCTTTTGGTATTGTCATCCTCACTTTAACATTAACAAAGCTGAAATTTCATCAAATTCATTTGCCCAGTCTCTCTCTTTCCCCCCTCCCTTCCTCTCCTCCCTATCCCTCCATTCTCTCTCTCCCTCCTCCTCCTCCCCCTGCCTATTCCTACTTCAAGACTCCTGTCTCATGTATCCCAGTCTGGCTGTAACTCTTTATGTATATAAACATGGCCTAAAACTTCTGATTTTCTTGATTCTACTTCTTTTGAGTGCTGGCATTACAGTTATGTGCCACTACTCCTACTATATGTGATGTTTTTCATGAACCCAGGACCTCTGAAACACTAGGCAAACACTCTACCAAGTGAGCTGCATCTTTAGCCACAAATCCATTCTTATTAGTGGGTAGAGCCATGCAATATAATATTGTCTTATTGAAAAGAATTAGGACACTGTAATGAAGAGCTTAACTTCCATTATAGACCCACTTTTGGCAATCTCCTTAAGGTACAAATATGTCAATAGCTTACACTTGAGTCTGGACAGATCACTGTTTAACAGTGTGCACTGGTCTTCAAGAGGACCAGAGTTCAAATCCCAACGTCAATGTCAGGTGGTTCCCTACTGGTTTCCTGTAACTCTAGGCCTCTAGGGCCTGCACTCCTAACTTCAGACAGGCACAGATAAGATAATTAGAACACACATCTTCACACAGGTGCAGATATATACTTAAAATATTTTGTAATTTTAAAGAAGTTGTAGCTAGAAAATGCACACTAAAAAATGAACTATAAATCCAAGGAAGAGGAAGCAGACATTTTACACAGCTAGTGGCGGGCGGGGTAGGGGCAGAAGAGGAAGTAGCAGGAGCTGCAGAGACTATTACACACATTGCAAGGTTGACCTCATGAAGAAAAGGGCAGACTGCAAAGCACGTTTCAACAAGGGAGCCCTGTGGGAGAGAGGAAAAGAGAACTTTCCTGTGTCAAGACTTGGGGAAATGTTACTATGTTGGTCGTGTCCTGCCTGGATCTGTTTGTACTGACCTTACAAACTAAAGCAAAACGGGTTTATTTGTCTCTTTTTTTCACATGCTACACTGTATTTTTAATGAATTTTCTCCCTTTTCTTGTGCCAGGGGAGGCAGGAGTGGCCAGCAAACAGAGAAGGAGAAAGAGTTAGCAGAACTTTAGAGTGTGTTAGTTTTTCCTGTTCTGACCCCAGATCCTGGTGGATGGGCAAAAACGAGAGGTGTTAGCTAGTGGGTATTACTCTAGGGAGCACAATCTCCCTTCCCTTCTGTGCAGGTGGGTGGGGCTTTCTGCCCTCTGATCACTAAACACCAGCTTTTCTCAGAACACCACCCTGTGCCACAGGGGCACTTGCTCCTTAGCAACCCTCAGAGAGAAGGCAAAGTTTAGCCCAGCTCTATGCTCAAACTTCAGGAAGCCTGTAATCAGAAAGAGAGCTGAATGGAAGGCAGCAGGAAAGTGTTGGATCCAATACATTTGAAGAGCAACTGCAGACAGAAAATCATGAGTAATATTATAATTTACTATGCCAGGCCAGCATGTCAGGATCTAGGGAGGTGAGTAGGAAGTGCCTAAGCTGGAGGAAGGCACAGGAGGAGATTAGAGTAAAAACACCATAGTTGGGGACTTCAAGATTTTGTTAAGATTATCATGCCCTTTCTGCCTTTTGAAATATTATTTTATTTTACTCTATTGTGTTGGATGGAAGTGGAACATACAAGGACCTACCAAAATGCTTGTTTTTTTTATTGGATATTTAATTTATTTACATTTCAAATGTTATCCCCTTTCCAGGTTTCGCCTCTGGAAATCCCCATCCCATCTGTTCTTCCCCTGCTTCTATGAGGGTGTTCTACCACCCACCCACTCCTGCCTCCATGCCCTGGCATTCCCCTACACTTAACTCTCCTATGCCTGTTGTGCTCTTAGAATTGACTGATATTAGAAGTTTCTGGTATCTTGAACTCAACTACCTTAAAGAATCTAATAGATTTGTCAATATTTCAAGTGTAAAAAAATTAGTGAACTCCATTTAGTATGGGAGAGAGAGGGGAAAAAAAAAAGCAGTACCTGTATAGCTCAAATCCCCAGAGAAGACCAATCAACTCATAAAAAGGCCAATTGTTTATTTCTAATAAGTTGGTATATTTTCATAGGTCACATATTTCTTATATGAATTAAAGTTTAGATGAATTATTTTGATCAATATTTAGGGAGTATTACAGAACAGCACTGCCCAATAGAAGCATAATGAGAGCTACTTAAGTAATTTAAAATTTATTACTAGTCATTTAAAAAAGAAAAAAGTGAGACTAATTTTAATATATATATTTAACCCAAAGTATTCAAAGTGTCATTGCAAAATGTAATCACAAATGTTGGTATGTTACATATTCTTTTATCATATTGTCTTTAAAAGTCAGCATGCACTGTACTCACATAAAGACTAAAGGACTAGAAGTTTTACCCTTCAGAGTTTCACTTTCAGGACAACCAAATGTTTGCTAAAATATCATCACATCCTTACTACCCTTCACACACTATAGGTGAAGAGAGAATGAGATTTATCCCAGCCTAGGAAAAGGAGATTGCTTTTATATAAAGCCTGGTCAAGTAGATTACTGTTTTTGCACAAAATCAGCAGTTTTAAAGAAAGTAAATTATGAGATATTTCACTAGTTTTAGAAGAACAACAACAAACAAACAACATGTGACTTATATGCTATGGGGCATAACAGCCTACAGCAAAAAACGATTTTAAGTAAGAACCACAAAGAATGCAACACTAAACTGCTGATCTATGACACTCAAAATGTTACATAACCATCATCGGGCAGGGATGCTAGAACGGACTATTCCTGGTACTACCCTCAGCATTTCTACTACTGTAGATTTGAGGTGGAAGTGATGCTGAGCCTGCCAGTTTGTGAATCACAAACTGAATATCACTGCTCTATGTAACTGTTCTCTTAATGGGTTTGTCTGGAAAGGTTTAGAAAAATACTATGCAAAGATGACTCAAGTCTCATGCAACATATTTTGCAATTTTAAAAACTTAATGAGAAAGTAGAAACACTGAATTTTGGAATTTTAGAAATTCTTCTGCTGTCCTTTGCATACAGACAAGCATTTTTGAAGTATAACTGGGTCACATCTTTTGGACGTCAAACAAAAATCTTACTGGCATGCATTTTACAGCAAGCCCACTTCAATAAGTTGGGGTTGGGGGTTGTCAAATTGTGAAGTGTTATTTGACAAAATTACTCAAGATTATCACATGAAAACAAAGAAACATCAATTTTACCTAGTATTTATGTTATAGTTATTCAACTCTCAGTTACAAAGTAAGTTTAAAAACAAAGCTGTTACAATTATACTTTAACCATTGTGTGTTTTAAAATTTAGTTAAACTTTAGATATAGTCTGTTAATATAAGTTACAATTTGGCAATTCAAGAGCACATCACAAATTAACCATTAATTTCTTATATCTTAATTTCATGAAGTATTTAATTTTTCATTCTATTTTCTGATTTAATGTCTGATTATTGTTTTCCCTCTTCTATATGTAGATATATATACACAAACAGGCTGTTTGCTTTTCAAAGCAAGTTCTAATGCCTTGGAATTGTTCACTTTTGCCATATTTTTAATTTTTCGGTATGTATGATTGTACAAGCATGTATATTTCTTAGAATGCCACATTTATTTGAAAAAAGATGTGGTCCTGTTCAATTACAAAAATTTCAAATATATACATATATATCATATATATGTGTTATGTATCATAATACCTATAACATATAAACTATATATAATATGACACATATGTAATCTAACAACAAAATTACATAGTTTTGTACCCACGATTGTCACCAATAATGGCTGTTCCTCTTTCATAACTTAATGAATAGGTAAGAAAAGAATACATAAAAGTATTAGGACAAATTGAATAACTTGCTATCTCTTTTTTTCTATCTAGGTAAAACAAAGACAAGAAAAAGTTGTGAGAGTTTTAGATACGAAATTAGTATGAGTTAACTGATATAGCCATCAGTGCCAAAGTACTAGAAGAACTGCATACTAAGGTTGCTTCCCTCAAGGCTAATCCACCTCAGATATTCAACAGATAAGAATATTGTGGCATAAGCATGACTGTTCAACTTAATTGTATTTTGTAACTTAAAGTCATATGTGTGGGTAAAAATCAATGTTTGGAGTAGGAAAGTCAGGTTTACTCATCAACAGAATAACTTAATTAATCTTCCTTAGCTACCAGAGGTTTGCAAAATTCTCTGCAAAATAATTATCAGTCCAGGCTTGAATTTAGTTAGTAATTGAGAATGATCAGAATTGATTAACTATACTTTTAGTTTTAGGATTTCATATGTTTCCACGATGCCAAGGAAAGCAAAGAAATTCTGAAGTTCCTGAAGATGGAGTAAGTGAACATATATGATAAAATTTGATCTTAACTGTAAAAGACCACTCCATTAATGTAGCCACCAAACTAATGGCTCCTACTGTTTCAATGATTAGTTAATATTATTTCTTAAACTGTAAATGTTCTAAAATTTTGCTTTTATTTTCTCTCTGTGTGTGTGTGTATCTCTCTCTCTCTCTCTCTCTCTCTCTCTCTCTCTCTGTGTGTGTGTGTGTGTGTGTGTGTGTGTGCAGGTGTGCACACATGTGTGTGCATATGTGTATATTGGGGCTGTGCCAACACACATGTGGTAGCCTACATAAACCAGGAGAGGGTGTCTGATTCCCTATAGTTACAGGCAGCTGGGAACTGGCATGGGCTCTGGGAATCAAAATTGTGTCTTCTGAAAGACCAGCAGCCAGTCTTTAACTGCTAAGTCATCTTTTCAGCTCTAACTGTGAACACTTTACAACAAGAAAAAAATATGCTAGTATCCATCAACATGAAACTTAAAAATTCACTAGTAATTAACTATGGGCATGAATAGTCTTCTAGTACAATTTTCAGTTAGCTTTTTATAAATGTTTGTTATTATATTTAACATAGGTTAACATACCTAATGATTGCAATGTTTCATAAAATTAAAGACAAAAGCGCTGTGTAGAGTTTTATAAAGGATAAGTTTATTTAAATCTAATATTCTGCAACAGAAAGTTTGAAATTATATGATGTAGAAAAGTCATATTCCTTACAATTATCTAGAATGCTACTGAATATTCAAATGCTAAATCCATTCTTGCATTTTTTTAATGTTGAAATAAAGATATAAGAATTTAGTTAAGATGCTCCTGGTGATTCTAAAGCATAGTAATATCTCAGAAATATAGGTCAAATGGAAATTCCAAACACATTTGTGGAAACTACTAGTTACAGATCATTTTTCTCCCATGTTTTCGTTACCTTCCCTCAAGATCTCTACTCTGTTCTTTGTAGCTTCCTAAATGCATCAGTTTTGCATTTTCTTGCCATTTTCCCACACTTTCAGGCTATACATCCTCCTGTCATCTGGTGATAATGAATTATTTATTGATCTTTCAGGTGTGAGTTCTCGTGATTGTCTTGGTGATTTCTCCCTACCAGAATGTAGCTTCATTTTCCTTTCTGATTCAGGTATAACCTAATGTCTACTTCTCTCAGAGCAGAAATAACAGGCTTACAACTGTAGATTCCCTTTAAAATAGTATCTGTCAACACTTTTTCATGTCTTTCTACAATGTCACATTTTGTTGAATAATAACAAATTCACAAGATACAATAGTTTCACTGACAGTAATTGCCAAGTAGTCTTTCTTGCCTTGATAGCTTCCTCTGGGAAATTTCTTTTTCAAAATATTATTATGATTGCCTTTATACATCCATGTAAATACAACCTGCTTGGCTCCATTTAGTGTTGCTTGTGTGCATATGTTTTTTGTAGAAATGACCACTTGGTATTTGATAATTATTTAGGGAACTCATCTCTGGAAAAGACTGATTCTTCCTTTCTCAGCAGTTATTAATTGCCTCTAATTCTTCATCTAGGGGTGGGGGCTTGTGAGAACCAGGAATTCCTAACAGATTTCTAAATGTTATCCTTATAAACATAGATGATAAGTGGAGCTCCACCCATCGTCAAAGACATTTCTTTCTTCATCAGATGGGGACCATT
>NW_021604563.1:19908038-19913517 GCF_004785775.1 Grammomys surdaster
TACCCAGCTCAAGGTAATACAATACAATACAATACAATACAATACAACACAACACAACACAACACAACACAACACAACACAACACATACACCAAGTGTTATGAGAAAGTTGTGGAAGAAGGAATGGAAAGATTGTGAAAGCCAACAGATGAGACTCTCTGCTATGAGAGATCTGAAAAATGACATCAGTTAATAAACAACAACAACAAGTTAATAAACAACTTCTTATGCCTGTGCTGGGCACCCTTCTAAAGGTGACATGACAACTTCATTTAACTATCTCAATTTCGTGATCTACACATGTGGAAAATAAGCTGCAAAATAGAAATCTGCAAAAGAATGCAACCAGTAGGAAGATGAGAAAGCAGCAGTGAGTCAGAAGTCTGCAGCCTTAAAAAAAATTCTACAAGTTCAAGCCCTTTAAAAAGATTCATCTTTATTTTATGTATATGAGCATTTTGCCTGCATGAACATCTGTGTACCATGCATGGGCAGTGCCCCCAGAGGCCAAAAAAGATCATTCAATCTCCTGAGATTGATGTTAAAGATGGTGGTGAGCTTCCATGTAGGTGATAGGACCTGAACCCCGATCACCCGAAAGAGTAGCAAGTGCTCTTAACTGCTAAGCCATCTCTCCATTCTAACTTGAGCCTTTTTAGAGGCAAAAATCCCAGGAAGTTAGAAGATTGGAAATCTTGAAAGACAGCTACTTTTAGGGGTGATAAGTGTTGAGGGCCATTGGCCACAGTCGAACGGGTTCACCTGAAAGAGAGGCTGGGAATGGAAGAGGGACAGGAGGGTGGGAAGAGATGAAGCCAGGACAAAGGTTTCTGATCGAGGCTCAATGCTTTAATGTTCAGCTTCTAATTTAAAGGGGATAGCCCACCCCCACCCCCAGAGTTCCTTCTTGCTTCAGCCGGCTGGGGGTGAGCAGAAACCACCCTGCTGGAGGTGAAAGGAATCCATAGAGCCAGAGATGTCTCAAAGCAAGCTCAGCAGGCAGTCTATTCTTCTCAGCTACCTGTACCAGGCTACAGGCAGCCAGAAAGGCGCCAAGGCCAAAGCAAGCACTGCCTCCGCCAAGGGCAGGAAATGCCTCCAGGCCATACCTCCAGAGTCCTATTGTTTGGTCTATTGTGGTAAACAAGGTCTCATCTCTTAGGCTTGCTCAAGGCTGGGGGAAGGGCACTATAAGGACAGAAAGGAGGTCTGCATCTTATTTCAAAAATCTTTCAAGAGAAGCCCAGCAATCTTTCATTGAAATATTGCTGCATAGCCATGGTATCTAAGTGACTCTAGGATGATGAAACTGACAGTAGTCACACAGAGACTCATTCCTCCTTTACACTGAGGCAATTTCTCATGCCTCCAGAGAAACTAAATGAATACCACCCAATGAGAACAACTGAAGCCTGATTACTCAGAACTTGTTAGAAGTTAGGCATCATCACTAGTATTTTGCAGAGACTTTCAAAGGCAGACAAAAGAATGGAAGTTTTGTAAACTAGAGACATCAGGTATGTGCCAAGTGCCAGCTATTGGCTGTAAGATACTGGAAGCAGGATAAGTAAAAATAGGCAATCCCATGTGATAACTGATTTTCTCTACTTGAGGTCAACAGTTAGGGAGGCTAACACTTAGTGATGAAGTGTTGAAAGTCTGGAACTGATTGCTACAGAGACTGTGGCTCAGACTCATAAATGGTTTGTCACAAAGGCTGTGGGTTTTGGTTGTGCTGATCATTACAAGTTACGGGCCAGTGTTCTGTTTCCTTTTTTTAATCTAAAATCTGGCCACTCCCAAAGAGGCTCTAAACTGCTGTCTGTGAACAAGGAGATATAGAAGCCTTCCTGAAGTTCAGGAAATGAATGGTGGGAAATAACTGTGACCCTAGTAACCAGTAAGTAGAGCAATACTGCAGTCATAGTTTAAAAAAATTAGTTTCTCCCTTAGAAAAATGGATAAATGTACGAATAAGTCATTTCTCTCTAAGATCTAGACTCACAGGTATCATACACAAACTAACAAAACTGAGGATTCTCATTTTGCTTATTCAGTGGAGTTACCCATAAGATACTTCATCTGGGTAGTGTAAACATTCTACTAGTTTTAGAGATGGAACAACCTAACAGCAATCCACTGAGAAGAGACTCTCTAGTAAGAAATCAAAAGGTGACATGCCTCATATATGTGTATGCATGTGTGCATGCACTCACATGCATGTACACACTCACAAACACACACACACTCTTCCCATAATTTCTGAGATTTAGAATAAATAATGCCTTATTTGAATAAAGGGTTTTTGGAAATGTAATTTAGGATTTTGATATTTAAGACAATATAATCAACCAAGTGCATCCTAACATTGATTTCCAAGCACCTGAAGACCTCCGCAGAGGGGAGACCCTCTCTCAAGTCTCAGAAAGTCGCGACCACCCAGTAATCTACTCGAGACACCATATACCGGAGCAATTGCGAGGTTATTTATTAGGGCGTGACAGCTAGCTGCCGGTCAATTCGCATGCCCACGCAGGAGCTGAATTGACCCCGACTGCCAGTTTGAGGGGTGTTTTTAAAGGGAAAAACCACAAACCAAGGAAATGAGGAGGGGGTGAGGGGGTTGCTAGGGTGGTATAACATAAAAATAGTGGAACATTCCAAAGGAACCCAACCTACATGAGTCAGGATCAGATGAAAACTCTCTGTACACTTATCTTTCTCAAGAATGTAGTCCTGCCCTGTCACTTCGGCCTTGCCCTGTCACTTTGGCCTTGCCCTGTCACTATGGTTCTCAGCTTGGTTCCACCTGACTAAATTGCATTCTAGCCAGTCTGTCCACATTTCCAACCTGCTTCATGCCTCCATGTCTTTGTAAAGAAAGCCTAAAGAATATTTTATGTCTAAAAAGGATTCTATATACCCAGTATCCATAATTTTTCCTTCTACATTCCCCCATTTTTTTCTAATGATAGTTTTTAATCATAAAAACTTAACTCCACTTCTTCTAATGTAAATCTGATTACAGATCTTGCATTTCAGTATCTTCATAGCTTCCATTTCCCTGTCTGAGGGTTTGATATTGATGGCATAGCAATAAAAGCTGAACAGCACTAACTCTCTCTCTAACAAAGGTAACTGATCTGTTTAAGAAGAAAAAACCATAATCAAAAGAGGACCAGAGAAAATATCAGAGTGTTAATGTCTAATTCCTGAAGCATGTCCTGAGAGGCTGCCTCATGGTTGGGCTGCACGCCATTGGCCACACTCGCAGGGTTTCTAGTGTCCTCTGGAATGCTGCACCGGCCTCACCCAGAGGATTCAAGTCCTTGCAGCTGGTCGCCTGCTCCCACAGGTATAGCTCGTTTCTCCACAGGCCAAACATGGTCGGACATCGCAGGCAGCTTGGTGGTGTTGAACTAGAACCGCGTCACACTCGGGTCTCTAGTCTCGTAGTCCCCTTTCAGCTGTTCTCAGACCTCGCGTCAGACCATTTTAAGTGCTTTTATGTAGGCAAACAAGGATTTAGAAAGGACAGCATTAGGATCATTCATTCTGCCCGCCCCAGTAAGTGGCAGAGGTACCCCACACAAAATCTCAAAGGGTGTAAGCTTAAATCACTCTAGAGTGTTCCACACTCAGAACAAGGCAAAGGGAAGGGGGGCTGTCTAGTCTTTACCACCGGTCTCCAATGCTAATTTGGTTAAGGTCTCCTTAATTGTTCTAGTTATCCTCTCTATCTGTCCTGAACTCTGGGGTTTATAAGCACAATGTAATTTCCAATTAATCCCCAGCTGTGTGGCCAGTCCCTAACTAAACTGGGCAACAAAGACCATTAACAGACCCAGTTAGTTACCTTGGGTATTCCAAACCTTGGAAAGATTTCTTCCAGGATCTTCTTTCCATATTTTGCCAGCTTGACTTCTGTGAAGTCCATCTCCCAGTAAGCTCTGGGCCAGTCGCCCCTCAGTCTCTTCCCATTGGTTAAGGCACAAGCTCTATAGTTTCTCACCACAGCTTTCGCCAAATCAGACAGTATTTCTTCTTGTGGGAGAATTAATTTACCATCTCAGTTTTTTTATTACTCCATAAGGGGTTTCAGAGTGAAAGCCCAAATTGTCCATCACTTGATGGTCGTTGGTGGCATATCTGAAACTGGTATCTCGAGTGTCAAAATAGTCTCTGGAACCCTTACTGCTAGAATCATTGCTCCCTGGGCAGCTTTCTAGGCAGCCATGTCAGCCATCTGATTTCCTTTTTGCAACAGTGTCCTGAGCCCTTTGGTTTTGGTTCAAAGAGGCTCAGTATTTCTGTAGTTGTCAGCAGCCCTCTTTGTCTATAAATTGCACCATGTATATGAGCCGTGGCAAAGGCATATCAGTACTCACTTTCCATCTGCCACTGAATCTCCCGCCATTCGCTTACCTTCCACCACGAAACTGCTGCCATCTGTATAGCAGTTAAGACTTCCTGGCCAGGGCTGGTCCTTCAGGTCGCTCCGAGTACCTGTTTCTTCTGCCAGGATATCAACACAGTGATGGATGGGAGAAGAGTCGTCAGTCACAGGCAGCAAGGTGGCAGGATTCAAGATGGCCGGAGGTGCAAAGATCACCCCTTTCAGTCAACAACAGGCTCTGATAGTGCATCACGCGAGTATTAGTCATCCATCAGTCAGGGGGCTGCTGGAAAGTTGATGCTGCCAAAAGTCCTCTCTGGGGGAGCGAACTGAGGAGGTTAAGTGTCTTGTATTCTCTTATTGACTTTTAGATCTTGTATTGGCTTGTAATCATTAGTGTCTGGCTTCTTCAGTTTCAACCCAAACTTTTGGGAATTCTGCTAGCCATTCACTGATATCTGGGGCTTCCGTCTTTGTCACCCAGGTTCTCTGTCTGTCTAGTTCCTATCTTATCTTTTGCCTTTCTCTCCTGCACTGCGGCCAAAATCCTTCTCGCCTGTAATCTCACCTGCCTTTTCTCTCTTTTCTCTCTTACACTTTCTCTGCCTCCTTAACTAAATCTTCCAGTAACCTCTCAAGAAACACAGACAGTGGCTCGTTTTGGTCCCTGAAGGACTTCTCTTACCTTGGCCAAATTGGTGGGCCATCTTGCTGCCCTTGGAGACCTGCTAGAGCCCGATGGTAGACTACCAGCCGCCCCTTACCTGCAGTTAAGGGGGAATCCATCCGGCATCAATCTCATTGGGAAGCTGCATAGGCTGCCCGTTGTCACCAGGAACGTTCTTACAAGCTTCTAACAGAATTTTTTCCTTCTCTTCAGTAGTAAAGAGAACCTGTAAATGCTATTGACAATCATCCCAGGTGGGCTGGAGGGAAAACATCAAAGACTCTACCAGTCATGTCAGATTGGCTGGTTTGTCTGGAAAGGAGGGGTGATTAGTTTTCTAAGAACCCCACAGATATCTTTTCTCTTTCTTAGGGGGGGGGGGCTAAATTTGTCTCTACCACTGTATCTAATTGACAG
>NW_021604563.1:19913617-19947118 GCF_004785775.1 Grammomys surdaster
AGGGGGGGGGGCTAAATTTGTCTCTACCACTGTATCTAATTGACAGCAGGCTGATACTGTGTCACAGCTGTTCTTATTTTTTCTTACTCTAGCAATCATTTCCACCTGCTCTATCTTCTTTTCAACCATAAACATGAGTGAGTCAAAATTTCTGGAGCTCACGATTGAACTGCCAAATGCAGCCACTGTTTCACTATACTTTTTTTAAGTTTCTTTTTGCAATACTAGAGTGTAACCATAATTTTGAGAAACAAAACCAATTTTTAACAATGCAGACAATCTATTTTCTCTAAAGTCAACACTAAAATGCATTACTTTCAGGTTACAAAGTTGGCTGTCAGTTCTTATACATGAATGCATGATAGTGCAGCTTTTAATAACTCATAAGAGACATTGTTTTAAATCCTATCTCTATACATCTGGTTTCTGAATGACTCCAAACCTGAGTTACCAGCTTTAGGCCAACTTTCTTTTACCAAGGTTGCAAATTCTTAACCATACCCAATACCTTATAGGCCAAATAATCTATAACCAAGACATGCAGAACATTTTTATGCTTTAAAAACCAGTCATAAACAAAAATGAAGTAAATGCACAGCTTATATTTTTTTCAAACAAAATTTTCTTACTTTTTCTGGCTGTAATTTCAGAAGAAGCACCTTGTCACCTGCTAAACTCAATAATCAATGAGACCAAGGCAGGGCTCTAAAAGTCAATTGAAACTGTTTTTTTGTTTTTACTTTTCTTTACTCTTAACTTCTTGTAAGGCTATTAGCCATTCCTTGAGGCAAAACTTTCTAGTGATATTGCTTCATGGACTCTCAAAAAAAAAAAAATTACAAGCATACTCACTGCATGTAAACCTCTCATCTTAAAGGAACAGTAAAAAAAACCCACTCTTCTAAATCTATAATAATTCCATATGCATTTCTTGGAATGGCAGCTGGAGTAGGCAAGTCAGGTTGTAATTAATTTCTCCAGCATAATCATTATATAGCTCCTGGACCATAAACTGTCTCTTTTAAATGTCCTTGGGTCTGAGGCTGACCTGTCTTCCCCAAGGAAGAAGCAAGGCAATAAAACAAATTCCAGAAAACACCCTTCCAGGGACTAGTCAGAGTGACCATGACAACAGGAATGTCACACCAGCTTCTGCTGAGCCCTCTCTGAGCTTTGTCTTAACTCAAATGTGAAAGTTCTTAATTTGGGCCTATTTCCTGAGGCCTGGCCCAACGATTATCTCTCCTACACTGAGAACAGATTCCAGAGGAGTGATTCTTCTGTCTGTCTATGTCTCTATTTTTTTGGAGTCTTTCCTAAAATGACCTATGTCCCCATATCCAGAACATTCCTTAACACCTCAGCACTGTGAAAGCATGGCTTAGACTGTAGTTATCATTCTCATAAGCCAATTGTGTAACCAAGACTCCTGCCTGAGGGTCTCTAAAAATCCTACCTGTCCTTTTAGCGGCCTATCAAGGCCTTATTTGATCCCAGATAAAACTTTACACTGAAATCTCCTTTTCAATCTTGGGGGAAGAAAAGAAAATCAGTTTCTTTACCAAGAAAGCCAAAAAGTTCTTAGCCTCTCTAAGAGCAGCTTGTGTAAAGAATCATTTTTGCCAGGGCTCCTCCTGCTGTGTCTCACTTTCATCCACAGAGCAGGGGGACTTGCCTATAAGTTTTAACCCTTTTTATCTTTCTTTCTATACATGAAACATAGAACAGACATTTATTCTAATAAAACAAAGACAAACAACGACACACATGGACAAATTTGGCGCCAAGGACTCACAATAGACATAGAAAGCATAACCAAGAATCTCTCCTGTAGGGGCCAGAGAGTTCTCTTCCTTTTGCTAACACACCGCGGAGATCAGACAATTGTTTTAGCTGTTTTTCTGCCAATGGCCATGCTAACTCATGTTAACTCTTGTTAACTCAGGATATTTAACACAGTAGATTCAGTCCAAAATAATGTCAGTCACAGTCCAAAAACACACAAACAGTTCATCAAGAAAACAGAGAAAAACACAGTCAGTTCACCCCCATCACGGGCGGTGGATATACCACATACAGACAGTTCTCGCTCTTGTCACAGGTGCAGAGACAGGTTACACAATCAAGGCATGAAAGACTGCTGGTTAGAGAACCTAATAACCAGATGACATGGCCAGTCCATGCTGGACCTAATTAACAGATTTCTTACATCACCAGCAATGAACAACACAGAATTAGACCCAGACACACACAGCCACGAGAGCTTCAACAGACGCCGTCCCAGGCGGCGGTGGCCATAGACCACCTTCAGACAGAGAAGGGGTCATTTCTGACCCTATCTCTCATACAAACGTACTCCAGAGTGTCTTCTAGAGAACTGTGGCCTGCAGTGTGCCGACACATCTGTCCCACTGCTTCCACTTCCCACGAATTCCCTCCCGGAATTCATAACCTGACCCTCTCCCAGGGTCGCAAATTGCCCTCCGTGGCTTGCCTGGTTCCCACTCCTGCCACGAGCACAGAAACCAGGCTACACAGTCAGTCGCCCCTGCCAAGGGCGCACAGAAACTTCACAAACACAGTACACAGACAGTTGCCCCACGCCATGAGCACAGACACCTCATAAGCACAAGTACACAGTCCATTGTCCCTATCACATCACGAGTAACACAAAACACAGACAAAACAACTACACAAAGCCGTCTCAACCGAGAAAGCCAACACCAATACAGAAAAACAGATGGCCAGGAGGTCTCTCACACCTCCTCTAGCAAGAGGACCACAGTGTCCTCCCCGGCCTCCAGATGGGCACCCACCAGGCGTCCCTGGGGTCCCTTCCTCTCCCGGGACGTCTCCCGGGTTGTGGCAGTGGTAACCATCCTAGCACGTCTGCTGGTCACCCATTCGCCTCCTGCCGAGACAAAAGGTTTGCTGTCTCTTACGAGACAGAAACAGCTGCCAAGCCAAACCATAGAAGTGCACTTTCCAGAATTCCAAACGAGACGGATCGACACACAAAACACACAAACAAAACCGTGGTGCCCTTACCTCCCAGTGGGGGTCTCAGAGATCAGGGTGGTCGCAAATCCCAGGACGAGCCCCCAATGAAGACCTCCGCAGAGGGGAGACCCTCTCTCAAGTCTCAGAAAGTCGCGACCACCCAGTAATCTACTCGAGACACCATATACCAGAGCAATTGCGAGGTTATTTATTAGGGCGTGACAGCTAGCTGCCGGTCAATTCGCATGCCCACTCAGGAGCTGAATTGACCCCGACTGCCAGTTTGAGGGGTGTTTTTAAAGGGAAAAACCACAAACCAAGGAAATGAGGAGGGGGTGAGGGGGTTGCTAGGGTGGTATAACATAAAAATAGTGGAACATTCCAAAGGAACCCAACCTACATGAGTCAGGATCAGATGAAAACTCTCTGTACACTTATCTTTCTCAAGAATGTAGTCCTGCCCTGTCACTTCGGCCTTGCCCTGTCACTTTGGCCTTGCCCTGTCACTATGGTTCTCAGCTTGGTTCCACCTGACTAAATTGCATTCTAGCCAGTCTGTCCACATTTCCAACCTGCTTCATGCCTCCATGTCTTTGTAAAGAAAGCCTAAAGAATATTTTATGTCTAAAAAGGATTCTATATACCCAGTATCCATAATTTTTCCTTCTACACACCTTTATAAGCATGAAGCAGAGGAAGACAAATCAGAGAGAAAAAGAAAAGAATCAGAGAGGCAGACTGAACTGACTGCTGTACCAACAGAAGCTGAAAGCAGGCAAAAAATCTCCTTTTCCTGTAGCCTTGGTGGGACACACTACTTTTAAACTTCTGGCTTTCAGAGCTCTGAGAGCAATGTCCCCTATTTGTGGCATTGTTTTGTTTGTTTGTTTGTTTGTTTGTTTTTACAAATTCACAGGAAACTGCATCTTCTAACTGTGATCTCTTTGTTTTAAAGAGAGAAAGAATCCACACACTAGAGTTATGGATGAGGTCACATTCCCTTTTATAATTTCAGAAGCTGGGTACAGACATACTATGGTTGGGGAAATGAGTAGACTAGGACAAGGGCACTCTTAAGTCCTGAATATCTTTGATATACTTTAACACAGAGGCTGGGAAAAGGTAGTTGGCCACAGCAGGAAGTTCATGCCCTAACTTCTTGTCTCTGTCTCACAAAAAGAGATTTTGTAAATCGAAAAACATGTCATTAGTAAGATGAAAACATCTGACGGTATCACACTCACATTCAGAATGTTCTAATGTTATAGATATGGTATATAAACCCCTTTTATCTTTCAAATTAAGGAAAACAAATAAAGTAAAAGCTGCATTCATGTGATACTATGTGAAGAATTAGCCCATATAGACAAAATGTACAATTCAAAATATGTGGAAGAATGGAGTATAACTTCAGAGTTTTCTTACTAGCAGATGTTATCTTGTTCTTTATAAAGTAGCTTCTTATAATAAAAGAATGTTTGTAAGCCACATGGTAACCTTAAAGCAAAAATTAGTAGGAAGCAAACCAAAAATGATAAGCAAGGAATCAACATAACAATGGAGCCAATCAATTAATTATAAAGGAATATTGTAATTAAAAGAAAGAAACAAAAGCAAAACAAGAATTATAAATTCAACAATAACTTATCTATCAAGTCTCATACCAAAGTGCATGACTTGACAATCTAACAAGCAGAGAGTGACTCCACCAAGGTCTATGTATTGTATACCTCATCTGTAAGAACTGTAAACTAGAGGAAAGCAAGAATAGTCACAGCACTAGCACAGAAAATATATTTTAAATGAAAAGTAGTAAAAAAGCAGAAAAGGGTGAAAAATAACGGTAACTGAGGCGGAGCTGGAGAGATGGCTCAGTGGTTAAGAGCACTGACTGCTCTTCCAGAGCTCCTGAGTTCAATTCCTAACTGTAACTGAGGCAAGCCAGCAAGAATAAATAATAATGTACTGAACTCAATATCAAATTACATGAATATATAAAGAAATGTTTATAAATGTTAAAGGAAATATATACTACAACATAGTAACAATTGATGAATTCAAAATTCTCCTTTTATTAATGGGGAATTGATATATTCACAGACTATACTAGCAAACTGAAATTAAACTATACTCACAGCCCTTAACATATACATATACAATTGGAGACTGCTTGCCTATCATGTATAAGGCCCTAGGTTCAATATCCAAAAATGTAACAAATAGCAAAAGACAGCTTAAACAGATCAACACTATGCATTTATAGTCTATGTTTAAATTGTTTCCAAAAAGTGAAGAGGAAGAAATCTTCCAAAGTCATTCAGTATGATCAACATCATCCTGAAACTAAAATCAAGCAAGTAACACAACAAAGGAGAAAGAAAATTACATGTTGATATCCTTAATGAACATAGATTTTATAATGTTTGCCAAGGGACTGGAGAAATGAGCCAGTGTTTATGAGAACTTGCAGAGGACCCAGTTTTAATTTCCATCACACATGATGGCACCCAACTGTCTGGAATTCCAGGACTATGACACTTTCTGCTTGCCTCCAAGGTCAGAAGGCACCCACATGCTTCACAAACATATATGTAGACAAACCATCCATTCATATAAAATAAATAATGAAAAAATTTAAATGTTCACCAAAATTATAGCCAACCCAATGTAACAACTCTAAGATGAAGAGGAAATTGTCAGAGCGATGATAAGTTTGTTCACCATACATAAGTCAGTAAATATAATATAGTACATCATCAGAATAAAAAACAAAAATCCGATGATTGGGTCTGTAAGATCACTCATCAGGTAAAGGAACTTGCTGCCAAGTCTGGTGACTTGAGTTCAATTCCCAGGAATTAATGGGAAAAGGTTTGACTTGATTTCCACAAGTTTTCCTCTGACTTCAACTTGCTCACTATCGTGTACTGCAGCATGTGTGCATTCTCTCCTTTTTCTCTGTCTCTGTCTCTCAGTCTCTGTCTTTGTCTCTCAGTCTTTCAGTCTCTGTCTCTCTGTGTTTCTGTCTCTGTGTCTCTCTGTGTCTCTCTGTCTCTGTCTCTGTCTCTGTCTCTCTCTCTCTCTCTCACACACACACACACAAACACAATGTAAATTTTTAATATTAAAATGATCCCAATACATATAGACAAGCACCTGAGAAAATCAGTACCCTACGAAGATAAAACTTCCAGAATTAAGTATAGGAGGAACACAATGAAGGCCATTTATAACAAGCCCACACACAGTTAACATTGCAGTGGATAGGAAAAGCTGATATCTCACCTGGAACAAGGTAAAGGTAGATGTCTGCTCTTATCACCTTTATTCAACATAGTGCTAGATGTCTGGCAAGAATAATTTATTTATTGAAAGAAATGACAGGCATCTAAATTGGAAAATTGTTCAATTTGTCATGTAGATAAATGCAGCTGTATTTACTAAACACCTCAAAAATTTGACAAAGAAACTATTGTGCTGGTTAGTTTTTGACAGCTAGACACAAATCTAGAAGAGGAATATTCAACTAAGGAACTGCCTTCATTAGACTGGTCTGTAGCAAGTCTGTGGGTCATTTTCTTGACCCAGATTGCTATGCATTGCCATCCCTGGGTAAGTGGGTCTTGGTTGCATATGAAAGGTAGTTGAGCAAGCCAGTATTTCACCATGGCCATTGTTTAAGTTCCTGCTTCCAGAATCCTGCTTGTGCTTTTCTTGATCACTGGCTATATCTGTAAGTTAAAATAAAATCTTCCTTTACGTAAAGTTCAATTATTCAGTGTTTTACAACAAAACAAAGAAGCAAACTGTGACACAAGTCAAGTACGGAAACATAATCATACCCCTATGCAGCATTCATAAAAGTTGACATGGTAGAACCATCCCCAAACTCCACACCTAGTTCTAGTTGTACAACCTGTGTTTCAATAGAGGCTGGTGAAGCTCACAGACACTCAACCATCTATGCCTCCCTCAAACCCCAGATTTAGCCTCAGTCACTCACCCATCCAGCCATGGGAATTCGCAAACCCTTACTCACCTGTTTCATCCCCAGGCAGTTGCAGCCTTTGTGCTGGCCTAGCCTGATGAGTGCTCGAGATCTCAATTCAACCATGCCATCCTTACATTCTTAGGCACACCTCTAGGAGATCAGCTTGTGTAACATCTTAGGAAGATCCAGCCACTTGTTCCACCCACATACTTTCTTGGTTACCATTGAAGTGGAATCATCCCCATATTTCCAATCAAAAATGAACACTGAGTATCTGAAGGATAGACCTACCAACTCTTCAAATATGACCAACCAAGTTTGAGCAATGACAAAATTAAGAGCAAACTTGCATTTAACAGAGATAGGCCTGAAACTAACAACAGATGTACAATGAGTGAATGAAGTCCACATACCCAGGTCACATCATAAAAACACAAATATGAAAGACCAAGATAATGTGTCCCTTTCCCTGAACCCGCCAGCTCTGTATCCTCCAGTGAGAATTACCTAAATGGTACCAAGAAATGTTCTCCAATGAGAATTCCCTAGATAAACCTGAGGGCACAGAATTTAAAAAGAACAATCATAATTTAATTGAAGAGTTCAAAGAAATTAAAGAAGACAAAAACAGCTCAGTGGACTTAAGGAGGGTAAGAACTGATTTAAGGACAACAAAATACATAGATAATGAAATGATAGGGACAATTCAGTATTTAAAGACTGAATTCAAGAATAAGGTACAAATACTTTTAAAAAAGAAAAAAAATTCTGAAGTTAAATAAAGATGGGAAAAACTCAATAATCCACTTAAAAACTTAGAGGAAAACCAGACTAAATAAAGTAGAAAATATTGCCTTGCTTTTTCTTTGACTATTTGTGTTTATTATCTTGCTTTGTTCCTTGACTATTTCCATTTATTGTATTGCTAGTTCCTCAACCTAGAACTTACCTTAATACTTGCATGTAATTAAAATGGTATAAAAGCATAAAGGAGGAGGGGGGATCGGATAGGATGTTCTAGGGAGGGGAAATGGGGAAAGGGGATGGAATCTGAAATGTAAATAAATAAAATAGTCATGAAAAAAGAGGAAAAAAAAGAAAGGAGCTAAGCTTGAAAGAGTGGGGACGTGATTCACTTAAGTAAGCATGCTAACCTCTATGCTATTTTTGTTTGTTCTGTTATGTATTATTTCTTTAATGTAGAAACACAGGAGTCTAGGCTCCATGCTGGACCACAACTTCATATTAATGAATATGACAACTTCATATAAATGAAAATGAATATATATTTTAGGACCTTTCACAAACATACACTTCTTTATGGAACCCAAGAGGAGTTGGTCAATTTCGGTACTTCTCAAATATCTTGAATACTCATTTAACTCTAACAATAAATATTTTAAAAAATAAAGTAGAAATAGAGTATCAAGACTTGAAGACAAACTCAGATAACAGCAGATGCTGGCGAGGATGTGGAGAAAGAGGAACACTCCTCCATTGTTGGTGGGATTGTAAGCTGATACTGAAGACCTCCGCAGAGGGGAGACCCTCACTCAAGTCTCAGAAAGTCGCGACCACCCAGTAATCTGCTCGAGACACCATGTACCGGAGCAATAGCGAGGTTTATTAGGGCATGACAGCTAGCTGCCGGTCAATTCGTATGCCCACGCAGGAGCTGAATTGACCCCGACACCAGTTTGAGAGGGGTTTTTAAGGGGAAAAACCACAAACCAAGGAATGAGGAGGGGGTGAGGGGGTTGCTAGGGTGGTATAAGATAAAAATAGTGGAACATTCCAAAGGAACCCAACCTACGTGAGTCAGGATGAGGTGAAAACTCTCTGTACGCTTATCTTTCTCAAGAATGTGGTCCTGCCTTGTTACTTCGGCCTTGCCCTGTCACTATGGTTCTCAGCTTGGTTCCACCTGGCTAACTTGCATTCCAGCCAGTTCCCGTAACTAGTCTGTCCACATTCTTAACTTGCTTCATGCCTCCATGTCTTTATAAAGAAAGCCTAAAGAATATTTTATGTCTAAAAAGGATTCTATATTCCCAGTATCTATAATTTTTCACTCTACAATACAACCACTCTGGAAATCAGTCTGATGGTTCCTCAGAAAATTGGACATAATATTACCTGTGGATCCAGCGATAACACTCCTGGGCATATACCCAAAAATGCTCCAACATATAACAAGGACACAGGCTCCACTATGTTCATAGCAGCCTTATTTATAATAGCCATAAACTGGAAAGAACCCAGATGTCCTTCAACCGAGGAATGGATACAGAAAATGTGGTACATTTACACAATGGAGTACTACTCAGCTATTAAAAACAATGAATTCATGAAATTCTTAGGCAAATGGATCAAACTAGAAAATATCATCCTAAGTGAGGTAACCCAATCACAAACGAACACACATGGTATGCACTCATTGATAAGTAGATGTTAGCCTAAAAGCTCAGGATACCCAAGATACAATTCACAGACCATGTGAAACTCAAGAAGGAAGACCAAAGTGTGGATGCTTCAGTCCTTCTTAGAAGGAGTAACAAAATACTCACAGGAGCGAGACAATGTGTGGGGTAGAGACTGGAGGAGTGACCATCCAGAGGCTGCCCCACCTGGAGATCCATCCTCCATCCCAGGCACAATCACCATATACAAACACTCTTGTGGATTTCTGGAAGTACATGCTGACAAGAGCCTGTCTCCTGAGAGGCACTGCCAGAGCCTGACATATACAGAGGCAGATGCTCACAGCTAACCATCAAAGTGATCACAGGGTCTCCAGTGGAGGAGTTAAAGAGAAGACTGAAGGAGTTGAGGAGGCTTGCAGCCTAATGGAGAGAGCAACAATACCAACCAACCAGAGCCCCCAGGGTCTAAACAGCTAGCCTGGGAACACATATGGAGGGAGCCATGGCTCCAGCTGTATATGTAGAGGAAGATGGACTTGTCAAGCATCAGTGGGGGAGGAGGTCCCTTGAAGGCTGGATGTTCCAGTGGGGGGGAATTTGAGGGCAGGGAGGTGGGAGTGGATGGATGGGTGGGGGCACACCCTCATAGAAATAGGAGGAGGGAGGATGGATTAAGGGTTTTCTGTGGGGAGATGGGGAAAGGGGATAACATTTGAAATGTCAATAAATCAAGTATCCAATAATAAAAAAAATAAAAACAAACAAACAAACAAAAAAACCCAGATAATGGAACTGGCTATCATAGTCGAACATTTGAGACTTTTTGACAGCAATTTAACATTACCCATATTACTGGGATTCCTTATAATTGACAGGGATAAAAGACTGTGGAAGGGGGGCCATGTAACTTTAAAACAATATCTTCATAAAATAAAAAGGGGGAGATGTATTCCCATACACTACAAATTTTTTTAAATCATAGGCTTTTTTTATTTAAAAAAATTTAAAAATTGGACACCAAGGAACTTTCTGCTGAGTGTCTATGGCACTCTACAACTAGGCATACTTATGCATAGGTGAATGGGAAGGATCCACTTACTGGCATAAGGCATGATCCAGATCAGGTATTAGATCAGATCATGATCCAGAAGGCATTTTTTTTTCTGCAGGATGCTGAAGGAATGTGGTGGCTGCCAGAGCAATGGGTGAGACATGCTAATCCCAGGACAAAGAATGATGCTGACCTGTGAGCTTGCTGAGTGCCCTGACAATGGTGCCTGGAAAGTTGGATTGGACATACGTTCCTGACTCACCATTGCTTACCTATACCACTGATGGGACGAGCTTCCTTGCCTCAAGTTTCTATAGCTTGTGGAACAGAGAATCAAAAAGAGAAGTAATAATGCCCCTTGTATTTTTCTTATTTTTCTTAAAGGTGACCAGTTTTTCAGACTCAATCATGGACTGGTCTAAAAATCAATCCCATATTGGAAATAACAGTCTTCATTTGGAAGGCTGGTTCTGGTCATTTCCAGAGACATATCTAGAAGTAAGCTGCAGTTCTCTATGATGTTATGTTAGCAAGGCATAAAATTGGGACAGGATCTGGATTTCAAACAGGTGTTAGTACATGTGCTAAGGCTCTTTTAATTGTCAAGTTAAAATTACTTTTGTTTCTTCTACAATATTTAATGTAAGTTGCATTGATTGTATACCTTCTAATTGTGTTAGTGTGTTGAAATCCAGCATGTCAGTTACAGAGGTCTATCAACCAGCTTTTGTTTTATTGCCCTGAGTATCACAGAAACTTGGTATTCTAAAAATAGCTTGCAAGTACTGGGAGAAATGAGTCAGGCTTTAAGCAGAAGCAAGAGGGTAGTGGGCTTGATTATTGCTGGTATACCAGCTTTAATTACATTAATTGCTAGCACCACTGCTTCTTAATTGCTTTCACAGGAGAAGTTAAGACAGCTACTTTTGTTAATCACTTAGCAAAAGAAAAAAAATGTTACTAATGTGTTGAACATACAAGAAGATTTAGATACGCATTTGAAAGAACAAATTGATGCACTTTATCCTATTCAAATTATTAGAAGGAGGTTCAGAGTTTAAGAGTAAGGAGCTATCTTGAGTGTCATGCCAAATACAATTGGATTTGTGTTAGTTCTAAATTTTACAGTGGTAGTCATTATAATTAGGAAAAAGTTTAAAGGCACTTGCAGTGTATTTGATATAACTCTAACACCTCTCTGTATGTTTAAACTTTACATAGTGAGATGAATTTCAAGAATGCTGCTCTGCTGAGTGTTGATGCAGTAGATACTACTGATAAAATTACCCATGACCTGAGGTCAGTATTTCTGTTTTGGTCAAGTTTCAAGAATGGCATATATAGCTTGATCATGCTAGCCCTTTTTGTCCTGGGAATACTTTTATTCCTGCTCATCATGTTAAAGCTTGTCTTTAACAACAGCAACATTTTGGCAGTCAAAGTACATGGCTTGAACTAAAAATCGTTCCCCAGACAGAGTTATTAAATTAACAGGCTGGCAAGCCAAAGAAGGGTAGGATTCTGCACAGAGCTTTACCAACCTAAGACAGAAGTGCATTGCTTTTGATAATGCATATTCCATGATGAGTAAGAAAGGCACTCTTGTCAGAATGCCCTAAGACAGGCTCAGTCTGGCTAATGAAATAAAAAAGGGGGAGAGGCATAGAGCCTTTGGGGCTTCTTGGCAAGAATCTGACATGGGCCAAGGACAAGGAAATGGGCTGCTTGGCAGGTATATGACTTTGGCCAAGGACAAGGAAGTAGGCTTCAGGCAAGAATCTGATATTAAGCTAGAACAAGTCTTAGGCTAGAACAAAGAAGTAATTTCAAGCAGGAATCTAAATATTAGGCTATAACCAAGAAGTAATTTCAGACAGGAATCTAAATTTTAGGCTACAACAAGGAAGTAGGCTTCAGACATGAAAATGACCTTGGGCTGGGACAGGGACGTTGGCTCAGATATTTTGGTCATCCTGAAAAACCCATAGAAACAGTGATCATGGGCGTGTTCATGGAATTTTGTTTATTGCCTTGGTTGTTCTTTGACTATTTGTGTTTATTGTCTTACTTGTTCCTTGACTATTTCCATCTATTGTATTGTTAGACCCTCAACCCAGAACTGACCTTAATATTCGAATGTAATTAAAATGTTATAAAAGCAAAAAGGAGGAGGCAGAGGATGGTATGGGGGGTTCTAGGGAGGGGAAATGGAGAAAGGTGACTACTGAAATGTAAATAAATAAAATATCCAATAAAAAAAAAGAAAAAAAGACTTGAAGACAATGTAGAGAAATTGGTTGACACAAACAAAAACTATGAGAAGTATTGTAAACATAGCAAAGGAATATATTGGATCTATGTTATTTGCCTTTTAATTTTACAGGAGGTTTTATTTAAGAGATTGTTTTTAGCTTTAGAAGAGATATCAAATTTTCAAACAGTGTTAAGACTGTGAAAGTGTATGGGGATATTTAAAGGTGGACTAAATGCATTTTGTGTTATACAGCCATGACCCTATAGGGGCCAGGGAGGCGAATGCAAATTTTTGAAATAAAACAAATATTCTCTGTGCTCTTGGGTATTTGATCACTTCATCCCTAGTTGCTGGTGCCACTTGCTGAGGTGATGCCTCCTTCTTAAAGGAAGTACATCACTAGCAGTGATCTTTGAGAGTTCATAGCCTTATATCTCTTCCAGGTTATCCTCTGCTGTTTGTGATTAAAGATGTGATCTCTAATTTCCCGCTCCCAGCTACTACTTACCATGATGTAGTCATCATCATATGAATTATAACCCTCTGGAACTGTAAGCCCAAATAAACCGTTTTAGCCATGTAACTTTATCATAGCAACAGAAAAACAACCAAAAATAGTAGAGACTCTAAATTGGAGCAAAAGAGGTGTAAGACACAGAGAGACAAATGTAGCCAAATCTGATGCCCTGAGTCAAATTTCCAGGATCCACATGGTGGAGAGAGGAAATGCCTTCAGATTGTCCTGTGTCTTCCACGCATATAGGGCAAGATGACTGCATGTTGTCTCCCACACACAAAATAATAGCAAATAATAACAAAAGTAAAATAACAAATAATAATAAAAATGGCTTGGTGTTTAAATGCCGCTCCTGCTGTGGGCAGGATTTCAGTTTCCACTATTCACATCATGTGGTACACAGTTCCCTGTAACTTCAGCTCCAGGGAAAGCAATTCTTTTGATCTCCAGAGACACCCACACTCATGTGCAAAAGCCTCCCCACCACCCACACTTAACTATTCAACCTTAAAAAACTAAAAAATTAAAAGTTAACATGTTTAGAATGTAGTTAGGGACTATGCTGTTTTAGTAAACTGGTGGTTGTAGATCCTCCTCCAAGAACAATGATTTCACTAGCTCTGGCCATTGTCTGGGTTTTCAATGCTAAGAATGATTTTTCTTTTGTTAAACAGGTTGTAAATACAATTAGAAACCTTTTGGTTATAGGTATATATGAAATAAAAAGGAAAAAGAGATCATGAATTTGAAAGAGAGAAAGTAGCAGTTCATGGACAAATTCCAAGGGAGTCAGGGAAGAGGTTAATAATACTATTATATTATAATATTGAAATTTAAAAAAAATTTTTTCAAAAGATACCATGGTTAAAAAAAGAAAAAGGATAGCACAACTGAAACTGAGACAACAGAACCAGAAACTGGGAAAGAAATGGAGAGATGTTGACTAATTGGTAGAACATATAGTTTGGCAGGAGTGATATGTCATGGTATGCTACTACACTGTGCATACTGTGTTTAAAATATTTCAAGTATTTTCCATAAAGAAATAATTTAGTGCATATACATGTTTATCTGATTAAACATATATATATCCATGTTCTGTAGTTACTTTATTCACAAGCACATACATACATATACACATAATTTAAAATAAACCCTTAAGCTTTTTTAGCTCCATTTGCTCACAACATTGCCTCCAGCTTCTCTACTTCTGCTTCTCTGAGTCACTGCCTGTGCAGGTCAGGCCACCCGGCTCTGCTGTCCTAGCCTCCTGGAACAGTATTTACAGTTCTTCTTACAAGGTGGCAGATATTGACAACAAAGAAGAGTCTGAACTTGATCAAGATTTGAAGAAGTAGAAGAAAAAAATTAAAGCTCTTGTCAGTTAACTGTTCAGGTGATGCAAAAATCACAGATTCTTGCAGCCCTCTAGGTTAGACTTGATGGTTTGCTAGACACACCGACAGGAAACATTGAAAGCTTGCCTAAGGTAGTCAAAAGACAAGTGAATGCTCTCAAAAATACTCAAGTTATCTTGTCCTAACTTTTGTTAATTGTGACAGGAGTCATAGCTGTCTTCTGAGATGCTCCACTCAGCAGCTGACTCAGACAGATACAGACACCCACAGCCAAACAGTGGATGAAGCCTGGTGAATCTTATGGAAGAATGGGAGGAAGGACTGTTCCCTGGAAGGGGATAGGAACTCCACAGGAAGACCAACAGAGTCAACTAACCTGGACCCTTAGAGTCCTCAGAGTCTGAACTACCAACCAAAGAACATACATGGGCTGTATCTAGGTCTCCCTGAACATAAGTACCAGATGTGCAGCTAGGTCTTCATGTGAGTACTGAACAAGTGGAATGGGAGCTATCCCAAATGCTGTTGCCTGACTGTGGGATATGTTCTAGCTGAGCTGCCTTGTCTGGCCTCAATGAGAGAGGAAGCACCTAGCCCCTCAAAGACTTGAAGTGCCAGGGTTAGGGGATACCCTGGGAGGACGCCACCCCACTCAGAGGGGAAAGGGAATAGGAGATACGTGAAGGATTGTGGGAGGAGTGACGGGGGCAGTGAGTGAACAAGTTATAAAGTAAATAAGTAAAAAAAAATCAATAAAATCAAGTTGAATGTGGACAGATAGAAGCCAAACTCTATGAGGAATTTCATGATCTCAAGAGAAAGTATGCTGTTCTCTATCAGCCTTTATTTGATATACAATTTGACATCATTAATGCAATTTATGAACCTACAGGAGAAGAATGTGAATGGAAACCAGATGAGGTGGATGAAGTTTCAGAGGAGCTAAAAGAAAACACGAATACTGAAAATGAGGAAAAGGATGAGTAAAAGAAGACTCTAAAAGAATTCCTGGATTTTAGTTGACGTTTTTAAGAATGTTAATTTGCTCAGTGATATGGTTCAGAAACATGATAAGCCTATTCTGAAGCACTTGAAAGATACTAAAATCAAGGTTTCAGATTCAGCCAGCCTATGAATTTTACCTTAGAATTTCACTTTGAACCCAATGATTATTTCACAAATGAAGTGTTAACAAAAAGACAGGATGAGATCATAAACAGATGATTCTGATCCCTTTTCTTTTGATGGACCAGAAATTGTGAGTTGTACACGGTGCCAGACAGATTGGAAAAAATGAAAGAATGTTACTTTGAAAACCATTAAACAGAAGCCAAAACGAAAGGGATATGGGACAGTTAGTACTGTGACTAAAACAGTTTCCAGTGATTCTTTAATTTTTTTTTGCTCCAAACTCAGGGTTATACTTCACTGGAGAAGCTATTGAGGACAATGTTGATGATTCTGATGAGGTTGAAGACACTGCCGAGGAAGGGAAAGAAGGAGGAGATGAGGAAAATGATCAATCCAGACTATGACCCAAAGAATGGTCAAAGCCTGGAAGAGTGTAAGCAGCAGTGCAGTAGTGTCCGGCCTTGAGGGCCACCTGCCCTGTGATAGCCTAACATGACTCATTTACTTACAGACTTACGTTTTCATATTTTCTTGGTTGAATCAGTAAGATTTTAAGAGAAAGGAAATTGGTATTTTTGTTGTTGTTGTTTTTACTAATCATTTTATTCATTTACATTTCAAATGATATCCTCCTTCCTGTTTTCCCTCCACAAATTCCCCATCCCATCACCCCTCCCCTTTACCTCTATAAGGGTGCTCCTCCATCCACTCACCCATTCCCACCTCACCACTCTAGCATCCCCCTATGCTGGGGAATCAACCCTCCACAAGACCAAGGACCTCCCACCCCAATAATGTCAGATAAGGCAATCCTTTGCTACATATGTTGCTGGAGCCATGGATCCCTTCATGAATATTCTTTGGTTGATGGCTTAATTTCTGGGAGCTCTGGGCACCCAGTTAGTTGATATTGTTCTTCCTATGAGGTTGAAATCTCTTCAGCTCCTTCAGTCCTTCCCCTAGCTCTTTCATTGGGTTCCCTGGGCTCAGTCTGATGGTTGGTTGTGAGTATTTGCATCTGTATTGGTCAGGTGCTGGCAGAATCTCTCAAGGAAAAGCCATACCAGCCTCCTGTCAGCAAGTGCTTCTTGGCATCAGCAATAGTACCTGGGTTTGGTGTCTACCGACAGTCTCTAAATGGTGTTTCCTTTTGTCTCTGTTCTATTTTTTGTCCCTGTCTTTACTTTGGACAGGAACAATTCTGGGTTTAAAATTTTTGAGATGGGTGGGTGGCTCCATCCCTCAATTGGGGACCACACCTATCTACTGGAGGTGGTCTCTACAGATTCTGTCTACTCTTTGTTGGGTATTTCAGGGAAAGTCATCACCATGGATTCCTGGGAGCTCTTGCTTCCCTGAAGTCTGGGACTTTCTAGTGGCTAGCCTACTTCTCTATCCCCCTTTCTACATGTTTCTATTCAAAGACCAATTTGTTATACCTAGCATCCTAAGTATACCTCTGTTAGATATGTTGAATGCATAGATCCTCTCTAATGCATGTTCAATTATTGCTGCAATTTGGTACTTCTGGAATATTCTCATCATCATGTAACTATTGGAATACAATTATGAAAAATCAGCTGTTGAACACATTTGATTGTTGAACAAAGAAAAGAACCAAAGTCGTTTCCAGCTGGTAGAACAGGTTGAAATCCACCTGTATCAGCTGTGCTTTCCATTCTGTTGTTAGAGGGATGTGGTGACTAACACCAAGAAAGGCCATCATTTGAAGAAGGAAAATTGTGAATAAGAATTTCCAATAAGATTAAACTTACTAAGATTATTAAGGGATTTTTATGTTTTAGATTATATAACAAGACTCAACTCATGCTTATTATCATAGCAAGGTCAGCAAACCCTATTTTCCCTTCTGAAGTTAATTGATTGTATTTAATGTACTTTGAAAATTAACTTCCATTAATTAACTCTTTTCTTTGTGGCAGGACCTACTTTTTGCTTTCCTGGAAAAGATGAATATACATGATTTGAACCTATTTTGAGTTTTTCTGTTGTTCAGAAAACTTTTGTTTTTATAGCATAAAATAAATGTCCCAGTTTTAGCTCTCACTGGGTGACTGTATTGATTTGTATTGATTGAGGCTATTGCAGACGGTTAGTATAAATTCAGGGCTGCCTAGTTTTCTATGCTGAACAACTTTGGAGGAGATAATATGCATGTACTTTAATAAAAGCGATGTGCTATAGTTAGTTTTTTTTAAACAGAAAATTGAAATTCCATTTGTTAGAACTAAATACTTTCTTGACGTTCATATTTATTCTAGTCCTCTGTGCTGAAGGGATGAGGAACGCCATGAGCTATGCTGTTTATTGTGTATAACTGAGAATGAGTGGTACTGGTGAGACCACTACCTCACAGCTCTGTTAGGACATATTGAAGTAAATCTCACATACTTTCTCAGTCTTACAAAAGGGTCAAAAATATTGGTTCTCTATACCATGAGTGAAATATTCAGGAATATGTAACTCCCGTTCTAGTAGGAATGAATGAAATTAGTGTGTAATTTCAAGAGATTGAAGGATGTTGGTATTTTTGAGTTAGCTCCCCCTACTTCAGATATTTCAAGTGACTACATTGCAATAAACCCTAAAGTGGTAATGAGGCCATTAAAGGGAGGGCAGTATTAAGTTTTCTACCACTAAGAGCCACATTTAACAAATCTCAGGCTAATTGCTATTCATTTGGGGGGAAGGAACAATTTTTGACAGGGCATATTAATTGTATTAAACTTGGGGAGAAGTCTATAGTTCCTGCTGTTAATAAAATTTACATGGAGGATTTTGGGGGGGGGAAGGTGATAGCCTTTTTTTGTGAAATTTTAGTATTAAGCTTTGAGAATGTGAACACCTTCCTGAGATTTTTAATTACTGGAAATCCTTAATGAATTATATTATTTTCTTTAGTTTGAAAATGATTTGCTTGTACTTTTTCAGATGGCTTGTGCTATTTTCTATAATCATAGTTCATCTAAACACAGCTTATTTTCTTGAATGTTAAAGTTTATAACCTAAAGATAGTATCTCATTTTTAGTGAACTTCCACCCTTCCTTCCGTAGGAAGTAGCTGCTCCCAAAGCCAAGGGATAGCTGCTTGGCTCTTGTATAATGGGGATTTGCTGCGCGGAGCTTTGGGGGTCAGTCTTCATTGTGACAATCTGTCAGTCCCTAAATGGTTCTATTCTACGCTAGATGTCTGAAATATGTAATCTGAAATCCTTAATAAAACTAGATCTAGTTTCATAAAAAAACAACATAAAAATATCCTTAAAACCCCTAAAAGAAGTAGCATATGACTCAGCTACACCATTCCTCAGCATACAGCATACAAAGGATCCTGAGTGAACAGACCACATAGACTTTGCTTATTGTTGTTTACTGCAGCACTACTCACAAGAGCTGTTACTGAATCAGTTGGGTGTCCATCAGTGGGTGAATGCATATAGAAAAAAATTACATATTCTCAAAAAGGCAAATATTATGTGTTTAGTTTCTTTCATCAGTAAATCATGGATTTTATGAAGACATAAATTATTTAGGGGATATGCATCAAGAAAGTGAAGAAGAAGAAGTGAAACTGGGGGAAGGAAGAAACAGACATTTCTATAGGGACAAAAAGATCTTTTTAGCAAATGGTGCTTGCACAAATGAAAATCCACATGCAAAATAAAATGATCCTTTATCCCTACCCTCTAGCACACACAAAAATAATCCAAAATATATCACACACATAAGTGTGTAAAGCATGGCTGTAAAAATATTCAATGAAAGTATAGGAATGATGTCATCATGACCTTGGTTTAGGATTGCCTCCTTAGTTATGATAGCAAAAGTAAAAAGAAATAAATGATCAACATATGAAAACTGACTTTGTTAAACTTAAAAACTTGAACATCAAATAACTATCTGTGAAAAAACTGATAGAATGGAAAATAACATTTCAGATCATGTCTACAATAACAAGTAATCCTATTATAGAAGAAATTATTATAATTCAGTAATAAAGACATCAAAGCTAAACAGAGGAATGGAAAAGATATTTTTCCAAAAAAGTTACCCAAACAGCCATAACTACATAAGAAAAATGTTTGGTATTTAGTACCAAAGAAATGTAAACTACAAATCTACTGAGATGCCATAAAATAGCTCCTGCAATGGCTATAATAAAAAAATGTGTAATAATAACAAACATTTTCCCAACATTAGAGAATTTATCACAGTAGTACCCTTCTAGTGGTGATGTAAAATAGTAAAGCCAATTTGAAAACATGTGGTAGTGTTACTCAAATTTTTAAACAGAATTGCCACATGAACCGTACATATAAATATGCAAAACAATTTAAAACAGGTGTTCAGACAAAAATATATCAGCATTCATAGTAGCCTTATGCATGATAAACAAAGGTAGATATGTATAAAATATACATCAAATGATTAATAAAGCGAAATGTGGTTCTACCCACATAATAAAATATTATCTCACAACATAAAGAATAGATACTCTATTCATCAATGACTTTCAACATGTGGCAAAGATGAAATTCAAAAGTATGGTAACAGAAGGAACCATTAATCAAAAATCAAATGCTTTATGATTCCATTCATGTAACATTTGCAGAACTGTTAACTTTATAAAGATTAAAAGTAAATTACTGGTTGTGTATAGCTGATGGAGGATGAACTAACAGGTAAGGAAATATGTTCGATGCTGAAGTGTTTCACACTGTGCTGATGATTGCACAAAATCCATGGAATCTTGCATTTTAAATAGGTAAATTTTAAGGTATATCAAATACCTCAATGAACAGTTAAAAAAATCATGGAAAAATAGTAATTACATTAACAGTTGTAAGCCACCATGTGTGTGCTGAAAACAGAACCTGGTTTCTCTGGAAGAACTTTAAGTGCTCTTAAACACTGAGTCATTCCCCCCCTCCAGCCCCAAGAATGGTTACTCTTTCTAAAGACATTTAAAAATTAGTTACAAAGGGATGATTAGTAATATTCAGAAACCAGGGATTGTGGAAGGAAGACAAAAGACCAGAAAATTAAAAGTACTCAAACATGAATCATTTAATCAGTTTTATTGAAATTGATCAGATGAAAAGTATCAGTGTTCCATAGAAAAGAATTAATGTTGTACTTTGTATATTTTAAACACTGACTGCTTAACAAAATCCATGTGAGTTCTACTTTGTGTGGGTTTTACTTAAGGAATGAAGTCTGATTTCACCAAAACTCCCTGTACTCTGTCTTTCCCAATCAAAACAATCTTTGTTTCAAAATTCTCTATTCGGGTTCCCAAAGAAGTGTCCACATTTAGCAATACAATTAACAATTGATACTGTTTTTGAAAATGGAACTTTCTGAAGATTGAAATTTCTAAAAGGCAAATCAGCTCTAAAATATGAAATTCACCAATTACCAGGTATGATTTAGAATCACAAATATGCCAAACATACTATGAAAAGCAGTAAGAATTTTACTTCCAAGCACATACTATGGAAGCTTTCTTCAAAACTCATCTTAATTCTCAGACTTTTATTTCCCTTTCTTTCATCTAACAGGAATGTTTCTCAGTTGACAAAATGAGGCTTCAATCAGAGAAGACACAATTCAAACTTGTACTTTAAATCTACAGACTTCAGGGTAGTATCCCATGGTCATAAACATCCCCCAATGTATCTATTTTTGAATAATGCTTATTCAGACAGTATTATTTAATACAAAAGAAAAGCTTAAAGCTAAATTGTCCACATGGAATATTGCAAGTATCACCTGTAGCATTTAGCAACATTGAGGAAAAACATTGGCTAAAAGTATTTTACTCACTCCAAAATTCATCTGAAGCACTGTCTTCCATAGAAATCTCCAAAACTATTTTTTTTTCTTTTTTGTCAAAAGAAAAAGAGAAAATGGAATACTTTGACTCTGATTCATAGTTCAAAGTTAAGATCACTAAAAATTGTCTTCAAATTGTTTTTTATTCTTGTTTTGTTTGATTTGGTTTTTCTCCTTTCTAAACATCTACAAACAGCAATTACTAATCAAAATTACTGTATAACATTTAGAGTCGAGTAACACATAATTTTTAAAACCATTTATTTTAAAGCATCAATTCATGCTTGAGTTTCAGTAAACAGAGCTATGGCTTCATTATATGTTGAATTTTTGCCTAGTACAGTCTAGTAAACGGCAGATACCATGATAATAGTAATTAGAAGTAAAAGGTATTTGTTTATTTGTTTGTTTGTTTTAAAAATCACATATTAGACAAAGGTACAATATCAACATCTTCTGGTTGAATGCTTTGGATCTTGCTTATCTTCAAACGATTTCAAAAGTTGCTGCTTTTCTTTGATACTTGTACTTTCTCAAAAGATCAAGGTGTGCTTAGTGATTCTTTCTACTTGAATGGATATGTGACACGGTCTGCCTAAACTGAAACTAAAAGCTTACCTATTAAGAACAGTATCATTCATGATCACCAACAGTGTTAAAGCAAGAGACAAGAGCCACTACTACTTCTTTGAGCAAACACTGTAAGAAAATAAATCTTAAGCATTGAGGGGCAAGATAGTGTATAACTGTTAATTAAAAGTCTGTGTTCTTTGCAAGGAAGGGCCAATTTAAAATGAACTGCCATCTTTTCTCCATGACTTACATATCCACATTTTACTGAGGCAAGCAATTTAGAAACATGCTTATAACTGCATGCATAAGCATGGAATTTGTCAGTTGAATGCACTCAATGCTTGTCTTATGGGAAGTCAACTAATTTGATCACTGACTGTGCAATGAAAGGTTACATTTAGAAGTCTAGAAAACTTGTGGTTCTGGGCATACATGTTTCTTTGATAAAAGAAGAATGTCATAATCACCATAGGAAATTACAATGGCTAAAACATCATGAACATAACCTGTAAATACATTTCAACAACAGTAACATCACATCAAAATATTCATGGTCACTAAAGATAATGAGGCATTTTTCGAGTAAGTCTCTCTCTCTCTCTCTCTCTCTCTCTCTCTCTCTCTCTCTCTCTCTCTCTCTCTCTCTCCTTTTTTAATTCCTCAAAGTTGAAATGTAATTATAAAAGAAGGAGCATATTGGTTTTTTGTAAAATCCTTACAGAACATGAAATGCCTTGGTAGATGTAGATTACAATGCTACTCTATGATATCTACTTAAAGTTTTAAATTCATCTCTAATTTCTTACCACCATGTTCACATTTTCATTATGCTTGTTTGCATGCAAAAACATCAACTAATCTACTATTTCAACATGGAAGCATATTTCTTTTGAAGCAAGAATCTCTGTAAAAGCAATGGAGACTTCATTATTTTTCAAGGTGCTGAAGGAAGAACACAGAACATTCATGCTTGCTGCTTTGCCTGAGCTTCTGCTTCCTGGAATAAAACAAACAAACAAACCTTACATTTAAATATCAGAAGGAAGATACTCTTGTGCATTTTGGTTAAAATAAACTATCTCAAGTGACTAAGATTATTCAAAAATATAGCAATTACTTCCATGATTTAAAAAAAAAAAAAGGCTTTAAAATAATTAGCCCGAGCTTTCATCATGTCAGAAACTGCTTTGTAGGCTGCTGGGAGAGGACCAGCATCACATTCTTACTCGGCAGTGGGTCCTGTATAACATACAACCAACTCACAGGCAAGATAGGTCCCTGGGGAAGTGATGGTGTGATTTTTATAGGGGCTAGCAACTGTTTTCTGTTTGGATTTGAAGCCTGCTCCCCAAGAGAAAATTCATATGTGGTTCTAGAAGCCTGGTAAAAAGCCCATGGGCAGGGAGGTCACAGGTACTTGGAGGAATCCACTATTGTTTTGCTAAATGGTCATGTTGCATTCAGCACACTGCCTTCTAAATAATTGGATTTATGACCATATAGTGCTGCTTAAAAACTTGGTCAGAGACATTTCTTTTTGCTGTGAACAGCAGCTGATAACTAATCAAAGTACTAGGAAAAGTGACTGTTGAATGTTCAGTCATGAATGGGACATCTGTACCACTTTCTCAAAGTCTGAATGAACACTTTGGAAAAGAGAGTGGGAAAAAAAAAGTCAGAGGATGGGAATGTTATCGAATGCTGTCTTTGGGCACAGCATAATCTTTACAGTCATTTCATAAATTCGCACTGAAGTTACCTACAGAAGATGGGAGCCTGAGGATATTCTCTCATGGAATTAAGGGAGGGGCTTCTGAGGCCCCGCCCATTCTTGAGACGCTATTGGCAGTTAACAGGTAAAGGTTGCAGTTAATGGTTGCTAGGAGATAGAAGGTAATTTTTCTTCAATGGTAGATGGCTTTGGTAAATGGCTCCCTATCATATCAGCAACCCTTTTTAAATTCAATAGGTCGTACACAAAAGCATGGACTAAACATGGGACTACATGGACAAAAGAGGTTCGGAGAGAGGGAGATAAGGTAATGGGGTGAATATGACCAGAATCCACTACATACATGTGTAAGATTATCAAGAGAAATACAAAATGCTTTTAAAAAACTTGGCAGAAAACCAAACCATAACAAAACTCTGAAAGAGCAACTAGCATATACAGCTGGGGAAATAGTTATATAATAATGTGGATAACCTTGTGTCAAACATTTCTTCACATAAATGCACATCTATTCCCAGTGACCGGCACACTCCCTGTAGTCATACTCCATTTTTCCTAATGAAAGAAACTACTAACATGGACGTCTAAAACAAAAGGGAATTCTACATTCTTGGTAACTGGCCATTAGAATGCATATTAACAGACATAGTGGCCTATACCTTCAATTCTAGTACTGGAAGAGAAGGGCAGAGGCAGGTGGATGTGTCTGAATTCAAGGTAAGTCCAGTCTACAGAGTAAGTTCATATTTAATTTTAGAAATAAAATATAACGTAGGACCAGTGAATCAGCTCAAAAGGCATAGGTACCTGCTGTCCAGGATGAAGCCTGATGACTTGAGTTCAAACCTTGGAACTTTTACCTACACATGTGCATTGTGGCACTAATGCTCCCTCCCAAGACACACACACACACACACACACACACACACACACACACACAATGTGCACATACACTGAATAACAAAAAAAATGTTAAAAGAAAGTAAACAAGATCCATAAAATGTATCCACTTAATAGTCATCCCCTGGCCTCCATATGCACATGCATGCCTAAGTACACTCACATTATGCACATACATACATATAACAGTAATTAAAGACTTAATTGATTTTTAAAAGGATATCATAAAAACTTCCCCCTGTGCCTGCACAGGTTTTGAGTTAATTAATTCAGGATTCAGTTTTCAGCTATGCCACTCAATTATGCATTCTTGGACACAATAAATTAAGTCTTCGTTTCTCCTGTACAATACACTTAGCTCATAAAGAGCATGTAAAAATACAAAGATGAGAGGGGTGCATACAGAGTGTGCGGCTCAGTGAGTGACCACATTATAGGCACCAACTCTTTCTGATTTTCCTCCTCTCGTGTTTTTGACTGAAACTAAGTTCATAGTTAGGTGACATTAATCTTGGTTATTAAGCTCTTGGTTAGATTATTTTCAATGAAAATAGGATTGTTTCACATACCACAGCTGAAGCAGTTTCCATGGCCACTTTCCACACATAATGATTCAAACAAGATTACTGAAAGCATCTTTCTAACCACAACTCTCTACCATATTAAAAGGTTACTTCATGTGGCTTTTCTAGCCAAATCGTTTTCTCCCTAAAGACGAATGCCACTGGATTTATATTTTTGTCAAAGTAGAAACTACTTTCTTATTTCATATCTTAAAATCATCACTTTCACTACAAAGTAAAAACTGTCAGTGCTAAGAAGTACTTTCTAAATTGATAGAAGGAAGAAAAATTAGTGCTATCCCTTTTAAGTATGCTGGGTACACAAGGGAATAATAGAGTATATTTGTCCTCCACAAAATATATTTTATGGAAATATTTGCAGGGCAGTTCTTTTTGGTAGCAATCTTTCTTTCTTTCTTTCTTTCTTTCTTTCTTTCTTTCTTTCTTTCTTTCTTTACATTGCCAAAGAAGAAATTTAATCAATATAAAAACCAGAAATATAATTAGAAGTCATGAAATCAGAATCATCCATAGTAAGGATCCTTTCTGAACACATTTTAAAAATATTTTACATTTATATTTGCTTATTGATTAATAGAAAAAACACATTAGAAGAACACTTAAAACATGATAAGGGCAAATGAAGAATATCAAAACAGTAATACCAAGAATCTGTTGATACACAGAGCAGAGAAACACATAACATAAGAAAAGCATTAGATATCCTAAGTTGGATTCCCTTCATATGGAACAAATCAAGTTATCACTCAGCAAGAATCATTTGATTCAAAAAGTATTCATTCAGTATGAATCTAACCACTAAGCATGCTTGATTTGAAAATCATTAACACAATGAAACTTTATAGTTTGTGAGAGTACAATCAAATCAGATAAACACATACAAACCAGATTGAAAAAAATACCTAGAATATTGTTCAACATAAGGAAATCTAAGTCACTTTTTTGCTATTTGGTGTTTTTCCTGACATCATAAGACAACCTGATATATCTCATTCCCATTCCATTTTTTTCTTTTTTTATTGGATATTTTATTTATTTATATTTCAGATGTCATCCCTTTTCCCCATTTCCCCTCCCTAGAAACCCTTATCCCATCCCCCTCCTCTTTTGTAGCAATCTTTCTAGTGCATCAGTTTTCAAATCACTACTAGTGATCCGAAGGAATAGGAGAAGGCCATTCATATTGGCTACTATTCCTTCCAGGCTTCTTTTTTTTCCCTATGCACAGGTTCTAAATATAATTAGAGACCTATCCAGTATATACAAATCTATAACTCACTTTTATATTTTTTCCACAAACTACACAGTTCCCTCTTATCAACAACCATAAACATCCTAATTAGACTAGACTTTTCTTATATAAATAGTTCAACTTAGATTGTTTACAACTACTAACAATAAATAGTAACGCTGCATTATAACAATAGAGTATAATAAAATTTATGTGAAGTGTTTCCCCCTCCTTTTCTTTTGCTTATTGAGCAAGTGGTACATACAGACTGGATAAACTTGGCAAGACAGCATGGGATGGACTGGGATGGGGAGCAACTTCATCATACTACCCAAAATGACAAAAACACATAAATCATTTGTTCTAGAATTTTCAATTAATATTTCCAGACCCACAGTTAACAGAACTATGGGAAGTAATGATGTATAAAAGGAAGCCATGATATAATTTTTCAAATGTTAACATGAGCTTACAGAATGGAATAATCTTTTTGGTAGGCTTTATTTTTAGATATTTGTTTCCAAAATGTATATTTAAATTATATGTGACTTTCATATTTTAGCCATAAAGTTCAATGATGAATTAATTTAATTGACACACTTTTGAAACATTTACCATTTTTCCAAAGGTTTGAGATTATGGATTATAATCTAAATCATGTTTTTATCTAAGCACTTTATTAATTGTCAATGCTTACAGTGTGACTTGGCTCATTTGACTTGTAACTGCATCATTCACTTTCTTAAAACTATTTCAGTTAAGGTCCCCTTGATTGTCTTTGTAGACTTCAAAGCATCTTAAAATAGAAGTCTTACTATACTATGTCCTTCTTCTAATGCACATACCTACCAAATTTAGTTTCTTAAGACAAATTTTCTTTGCAGAGAAACAGACCCAGCAATGATCCCACCACAGGGGAAGTTAAGTTGCTCTGATCAGTTCAGGACAGAATAGAATGAGATCCTGACTCATAGTAAGCAAAAAGGGAGAAGGGAAGGAATGGAAAATATGTAGATTAAATTAAATTAAAACATATCTTAAACTATTGAAATAGTCATCCCATTAGCCAAATATGGTGGTGCACCCCTTTAATTCCTTGGGAGGTAGAGGATGGACAATCAATACGAATTTGAGGCCAAACTGATCTACATAGTGAGTTCTAGACCAGCTAGGGCTACACAGTCTGACAGTGACCATACAAACAAACATCACACCATTGCTTTCCTAAATTTTCCCATGGTGACTTTTGGGTGCCTAATGGAAAAAGGTGAAGCTACCTGATATGGCAATCATAACTTGGCCCCAAAGTATCTAGCTAATCTTAAACCTTCTAACACAGAGTCCTTTGTTTAATACCCCCAATTCCAAGGACACACTGTACTACATTCTGTCCCCTTGATATGAGATCATCATATATAGCTATATGCACCTATGCAGTGCTTTTTTTGCTGTCCTGTCAAAAATGACTTAGTATCATTTCAATATTTTGAAATTTCCAACAGATCAAATAACACCCTTCTACTCAAAATTCCTCCAATCTCTTCAATAAGAAATAAAGATTGTTGCCCTCAATTTCTATGTACTTTAGTTATGACAGTCTTATAAAATTGACTATAGTATGTCTTCAATTATAATTACTTATACACACACTTATATAATCTTCTGCACATGTACACTCACTAGGTTATGAACAGAATGTAAAGATTATTTCATATGTTATGTTTGTTCCACCATTGATTTCAGTGCTTGATAAACTTTTGGTGAATGAATGAATCTTAATTTTAGTTAAATCGGGACAAAGTCATCAGCCACAAGAAATAGACTGTCCTTTCTTTTGCACTCTCTCATCTTCATTAAGCTCACTGGCTTAACTTGAGTCTTACCAATTATTTAAACAACAACAAGAAAAAAACCATTTTTCTAGCTTGATTCAGTTTTTACAAAGCCTAAAATATAATGTTTATCCATGGGAAAGAAATGTTTGGCAAGGAAGCAGAACTTCAGAGTGAAACAAATATATTTACAAAGCCTGTCTGGTAAAAACATAGATGGTATTAGAAGTTCTCAAGATCGAAGAAGGAACTAGAGCTTAAATAAATTGCTGAACATAAAATCTACTCTTAAGAGTGGAACACAGATGAGTGCTACTGGGAAACCTATTTTGATTAAGTGATCTGGTACAAAAAAGACCAAATGGAAAAGGCAAGGTTCTATTGAAAGTCCCTAGCTTTGAGGCATCTCGCTGGAGAAGTAATTTCGGTTTTTGCTTTCCTTCTTTATTTAGGCTCCCTTGGGAACATCGTCACTTGAAAACTTAATTTGTCTTGGCAAGGAATAAAATACCAAAGTTAGCTAGCAACTTAGTGACCAGTTTTATAACTCAAAGGTTCTTATTATCCTTGAATAACTGACTATTCATTTACTCTCACAGAAGCTAATAGCTACTGCTAAGGAGATGACCATGAACTAAGATGCTTGATAGCCATGTAGAACTGAGTGTGACATCTAGAAGTTTAAAGGCAGCAATCACATTTTGAGAATGAATAACAATATAACTGCTGCCTCAGGAAGCTTGATAGAGAAGTTCACTTCTCTAAGTGTACTTCACTAAGTATACTAAGCACATTTGTCTGCCCCATTAGCAGTTCAGTGTATTACCACAAACACTGCTCTAGACTTAATCTGAATACTTAACAGGCATGATTTTTTTTTTTGACTAAAAAACCCAGCAGCAATAAGATGGTCAGCAATGAAGGAAACAGAGAAATCATACCTTTGAACCAGGTGGTGCTGTCAAGCCTAAAAAGGCATAAACTGCATTATTTTCTCTGGCTTCAAAGAAGGCATCATAATCCTTTATGAAAAGAAGACAAAAAATTAGCAGTCTGCAACCCAATAGAGAGAGATGTGCTCATAATGAAGTGACTGGCTGACAGGATCAGGAGTCCTCTTGGGGCCTAAGCTCTGTAATGTTAAAATTTTGGAAGGAGTAATAAACAGACAAATAGACAGGTGTGCTTCTGAGACTACACATGTGTAATACCAACTCTGGAGGCTGAGGCAGAAGGATCACTAGTTCCAGGCCAGACTACACTCCACAGAGAAATACTATCTCAAAAAAAAAAAGCCCAGACAAAGCATTATTAAACAAAAAATAAATAAAAATAAATTAATTAAACCTCCAAAATTATCAGTATATTTGTTTTATAATAGCTTCTGGTTTTGTGTTTTTATGAAATTTCGATATATGTGAGTGTGTGTATCTCTGAAGCCATGTGCGTGTTTTGTGCTTTCTCTTTGAGTGTCTTTTTCTTTGTTTGTTTTGTCCTTTGATGGTTTGTTTCCTTTTGTCATAATGTATTTTACTTTACTGTCTTTTTAAAGGTAATTGTATGTTTTCTAACAATAGAGAGCAAGAAAAGGTATAGAATTGGGTGGGTAGGGAAATGGAGAAGTCATGGGATGAGTTTGGGGAGGGGAAACTGTAGTCATATATTGTTGGGAAAAGTCAACAACAGAACAAATACAAAGAGGAAAGGATGGGAGAAGGGAGAAACAGCATTTGGATACTATTTAATGTGTACTAGAAGGTAAGTTGGTCTTCGGGTCATAAAATGCCAAATGGACTATTGCATATCACACAGAAGTAAATAGCTGCTTGTATCTTCCTCCACCACTTAAAGCAAGCATTACTCAGCAGTAGATTGCTTCTTTCTAGTGGAAGGCTCATTCCAATTTTCCATATTTCTCTTCCCTCACTGAATTCAATGGTGATTTTGTCAGCCTGAAACCAATATTAGCTACTTAAGGCCAGAAGAACAGTGGGGCTGTACTGTGTTTATAAAGAGAGTAAAGCATTCTTGAAATATGAGCAAAGAAAGCTTTAACCCTGAGTATACAAGAAAATCCTGACGTGTCTCAATTTTGTTCAGCATAACATTGCTGTTCACTAAGCCTTCACCAAAAGTAACAAGCAGAGTTGTCTACGATTGTAACTTGTAATCAACAGCAAACACAGTTATATGTCTATTTTCTGTACATGACCTTGATTAGTGTGATTTCTAGATATGCACAGGGAAGGGAGACAGTAAATAAATTAAACAATAAGAAAACTAAAATAAAATCAACAAAAAAACCATTGAGTCCTTCCTTTCCCTCATATTCCTCATAGTCTGAACTTAAAACATTTCGCTTTAGGAATCAAAGTTAAGAGAGTCAAAACATGAGTTGTAGCATGGAAGAAAAGAATTGCAAAATATGTAAGTGGCAAGGAATTTATTTCTAAAATATATAAAAATCATGACATAATAGTAATAAAAAAATAAAAGTAAGACTGACTAAACAGACACTTAAAGAGAATAAGATGGCAAATAAGCACATAAATGTGTGTTCATATCATAATTTTGATCATTACATAAAAGCATTAAAATGACCAAAAGCTACTAAGACGCCAAGCTATTTAGGTTTGGTTTAAGAGTCTGAGAAGTGGCTCAGGGTTGCAGCCTTTGTCTATCATGTGTAAAATACTGGGCAAAATATGCAGCAACATTAGGAAAAACCAAACAGTCACAAAACTTCCGACAGTATCAGGAGCTGAAGGGAAAGACTGAGTACCAGGAAAGTGTGTAAAATGACACAGTCAATCCAGAAACATTCCACATCCCTTACAAATTAAAAGTACAATCACTGTGTTAAGGGGATTTACCCCCTGAGAAATGAGAATTAATGTTATACAAAAATCAGGAAACAAATGCAGAAAGCACTTATAATTACAATGGCTCGGATTTGAAAACAATAAAAATGTCTACCAATGTATAATGATATACCACCATCCAACAATATGAGGGGAAAATGTATTGATGCAGAAAACAACTAGATCTTAATCACATCCAATTCATTGAAAGAAACCAGCATCGAAAGACTTCATACTGTATGAACACATTTATATGACCTTATCAAAAAGACAAAATTATAGTGATGATGATAGATTAGTGTTGGCCATGGATTAGGGGTAGGCATAGCATATACTTATAAAGGAATATCATGAGAGTTTGAGAGATGATTCTGCATTTTTATAGTAGCACTAGTTCCACAAACCAATGCATGTGTTAAAATTCAGAGAAAACCACACACATACCAAAAAAGCTACTACCATACACTAAAATTTCAAACATTAAACTTACAAAATGTAATTACATTTTAAGGAAAAATGGTAAAAGCTAAAATATATAGATTTAAGCTAACTCAACTAAAAATGGACTGAAATATCCAAATAGCACATGCCTCAAATGAGTATCTACAAAAGCCAAGGCTTATGAAAAATGTTCATCATAATGAATTATTGAGGAGTTCTAAATTAAAACCACATGTAGGGGCTGGAGATATGGCTCAGTGGTTAAGAGCACTAACTGCTCTTCTAGAGGTCCTGAGTTCAATCCCCAGCAACCACATGGTGGCTCACAACCATCTGTAATTGGATCTGATGCCCTCTTCTGGTGTGTCTGATGACAGCAACAGTGTACTCATCTAAATAAAATAAATAAATCTTTGAAAAAAAAGCCACATGTAGATACCACCTTTAACCATGCAAAAATGAAGTTTTTCAAAAGGACAAAAACGTAATGAGTATTGTGAAAGATGCAGAGGAAGTAAAACCTTCTGTACTATTGCATACGTATGTAAATTAGTACAATCATCATGGAAAATCTATTATAGAGGTTCCCCGAACTATTAAAAAAGAACTACCTTAAGCCAGCCTGCTCTATATAGCAAGCTATGAGACACCCAGGACTAAATAGAGAGACCCTGTGTTTAAAAAAAAAGGAGGAGGAGGAGGTAGAGGAGGAGGAGGAGGAAGAGGAAGAGGTGGTGGAGGAGGTGGAGGAGGTGGTGGTGGTGGAGGAGGAGGAGGGGGAGGAGGGGGAGGTGGTGGAGGAGGAGGAGGTGGAAGAGGAAGAGGAGGAGGAGGAGGAGGAGGATGGGGAGGAGGAGGAGAAGAAGAAGGAGAAGAAGACAACAACTCCCTTTTATGGCACATATCCTAAGGAAGTGAGGTCATTATGGGTATAAGTCTTACACCTGTAGTCCTACCACTCATGGTGAAGACAAGAGAATTGCCTGAGTTTAGGGTCAAACTAGCCTCTCTATAGGGAACCCCAGGTTTAAAAAAAGCAAAGAAATCAGTCTGTCAAAGAGATTGCTACAATCAGATATTACTGCAGCACTAGTCACAACGGACAATCTATAAAATCAGCTGGTATCCTGCAATGGATGAAGGAATAAAGAAAATTCTGTATGTGGGCACAGTAAAACACTATTCTGCCTTTAAAATAAAACTCCATTATCTCTGACATGGATGAACCCAGAGAATATGTTAAGCAAAATAAGCCATCAGAAATGCAAATACCTTGTGTTCTCTACTTTTGAATTACTGAATTTACATATAAAGTTAGTATTTTAATAAGTATATGAAGTAATAGATTTCATTATGAAATTTGTGTGTGTTGTATATGAGTTTTTGTGTGTATGTGTGCATATACATGTGTATATGTTTGTAAAAGCCAGTGGTCATCATCAGATGTCCTCTACCTAATATTTGGGAACAAGGTCTCTCAGTGAAGTTGGAACATTACAGATATGCACTGCCTTGTCCACCTTCTTTACCGGGGAACTGAGGTGATGAACTCGGGTTCTCATGCTTCTGCAGTAAGAACTTAATGGAGTCATTACCTCAGACTTTCAGACTTGCACTATGGGATGTTTGTTGCTTTGCTTCCCCTCCTCTCTTTGCACTCTTTGCATGATTCTGTTTCTCTCTCTCTCTCTCTCTCTCTCTCTCTCTCTCTCTCTCTCTCTCTCTCTCTCTCTCTCCCTCCCTCCCTCCCTCTCCCTCTCTCTCTC
>NW_021604563.1:19947218-19953138 GCF_004785775.1 Grammomys surdaster
ATATATATATATAAATTAAAATCCAGGAGTCACATATGAGAGAAAACATGGGTATGCAACTTTCTTTGTTGGAACATTTTGCTTAAGATAAAAAATGCCCAGTCCAAATACAGAGATCCACAACTAGAGGGTTGTAGACTTTGGAACATTCAAGTCCTGAATAAAATGTCTCCATCAAAACCCTCTCCTTGGGGCTAAGGGAATCCTATTGTCAGAGAGGATGGAGGCAACATGGAAACAAGGCTTTCTAAACACAGCAGGAGCTATGAAAGTATTAACTCACAGATACTGAAACAGCATGCCCAATGCCTAAACAGGTCTAAGCCAGATTTGGACCCAGCATAGAGAGGAAAAGTGGATACATGCTTCCATCTCTAACCCAGTAGATACAACCAATTGATAAAGGCTCACAAAGCAAAAACTAGTTCTCTCCAGTATTGTCTCACTGGGTATATAAACCACATTTACAGGTAGTTGTGTCCAGAGTAGACGGCCAACACAAAATGAACTTGATGGTATTTATAGAGTTTTTTTCTTGTTTTTTTGTTTTGTTTTGTTTTTTGTTTTTGTTTTTGTTTTTTGGAGGCAGGGTTTCTCTGTATAACCCAGGCAGTCCTGGAACTCACTCTGTAGACCAGGCTGGCCTCAAACTCAGAAATCCACCTTCCTCTGCCTCCCAAGTGCTGGGATTAAAGTTGTGTGCAACCAAGGCTAGCCTTTTTGAACATTTTTTTCTTTTAGCTCACTAATCTTTTGCTTGTATATTATGGTTTCTGGCTTTGTGTTTTTATGGTGTGTGTGTGTGTATTTCAGTGTGTGCTCTTAATCTAGTCATTTATTTACTTGGTTTTTTTCTAAAGAGTCAAAGAGAAGGTCTAGAGTCTGGTGAGCATGGAACAAGTATTATCTGGAAAGAGTTGCAGGAAAGGAAAATGTGATCAAAATATTTTGTATGAAAAAAAATATTTTCAATAGAATCACTAGTTCCATCTAGTTTCTTGTAAATGTCATGCCTTTGTTTTTCATTACAGCTGTTTATCTGTTCATATACACTTACTTGTGTTCTTACATGTGAAATTTGAACAAATCAAGCTTATGAAAGCAGAGAATAGATCACTGGTACCAAAATATGTTTTGGGGTTCCTTAGCCAAAAGTAAAACTAGCTGGATTCTGATATTAATTCTATGCTGAGACTGCTAAGTTATTCAAGGTTTAAAGACACATATATACTATCTACACTTAACAAGTGGTAGGGAAGTGAATTACAAAATTCAAAAATTCTAGTATACCAGGCATTGTAGCTCATTACAATCCTAGCATTTGACAGGCAGAAGAATAATCAGCCCAGGACAACCAGGAGCATAAAGCCCATTCTAGGTCACCGTGAACTACAAAGAGAGATCTTGGAGACCCTGTTGCTAAAGGAAAAAAAAAAACCCATAAAAGCCATATAGGAAAGTATTTTTATTATCAAAAAACTAATAAAAACATTATATAGGTCTTTAGATTCATGTGAAATAAAGCAATTCTTCATTTTTATGAAAATCTGGTAATATAATACCATGTAAGGGATCTAGTTGTCTTGGTTCCAGACACAGAAAAAAAATATGCTTGTGAATCTAAGGAGAAAAAGAACAATTTTTTTCCTTAATTAAACCAGGTCAATTGAATCAGTCTACAAATATTTATTAAGTATGTAATTATATAGACTAAATGCCATTTGTTGTCATTATTATTTTATTTTGAGAAATGGTCTTAATATGTAATCCAGGGTGGGTTCAAAGTCTGATTTTCTAGACTCGTCAAAGAGGAAGTCCCACAACAGAAGACCTTCCAGTGACAAAACTACATTCCAGGGGCCAGGAAAGGGCTGTGAGAGAGTCCAGAGGATAGCTAACAATCAGGCACGGCTATCTGTGTTGATGTGGTTGGAACCAAAAGGAAGAAATATAAAGCCAACAGTATGTCCACTGTCTGACCTTATACATTCACATGTTTTGTTTGTTCATCTGAATGTTGATCCTAGAAATCAAAATACTATGTGGCTGTTTAGGATGAATGCAGAAGACAAATAACTGTACAGACGAAATGAAGATAAAAGGTGTAAGTTCATTTGAGACAATCCATTTCAATAAGAATTTAAATTGCTTCCTTACCCCACGGTACTGGCTTTCATTGAAAATCTGAGGTGGTAAGGGGTACCCTGTGGCTGGTCGACTGTCTTCAGGCACATTTTCTCTCATCCACTTCCGATTCTCTTCATTAGCTGCAATATCTTTTTCTTCAAATCCTATTTTGTTGGCTTCTAGGAAACCAAGCACATCTTGCTGTTTCTTCTTAATCTAGGAGCCAAGAGGAGGGGGCAGGGACAATACTGTTAAGCAGATAGCATTTATTGGTTTTCTTTTCCTTCTTCTTTGCTTGAACTCAATACGTTTTATTTAGGAATATATATTTACTCAAATACATACAGGCATGCCATAACAACTGATGGGAAAAGAGACCATGACTTTGAAGGAGAGTAGAGGAGGCTGTGCATGGGAGTGTTTGGAGAGAGAACATGGAAGGAAGAACCATCAATTATGGTCTCAAAAATAAACAAAAATGACCAAGCTTTCTATAATTTAAAAAGTCCATTACTAAGAAGTCAAATAATTTACCATTAAATTCTAGTGATAGAAACTAAAATCCAAGCTCCTAGACAAAAGGCTTTTATTTTTCAACAAATTCAGTGCTTATGAGCCAGCAAACATGAATTTAGACATAGGTCAAACCTGCAGTGGAGAAGATATGTTTTCCCCTCCTTACTGTCTTGTTGATGATGTCTCACAATTAAAGAGCCTGAAGGTCTTTTTTATCTAATTCTCAGTTTGCACTAAAAGCTCCGTATCTAATGATGCTGATAGAATTCTAGTTCATGCATATTATGAATTGTACAAATTATGGTTAATTCAAGCATCTTAATCAGTAGCAATGTCTCCTCTTTTTATGGTTCAGACCAAAATCTATAATGTGAAAGAACTAAGCCTGTCTATATACTAAGTTTGCAATATAACCTGTATTACTCATTAGCTCATAATATGCATAGTTGGGACACCATTCACATGTCAGTGCTACCTCATTAGATTACTAGTAGACTACATACGTGTCTCCTTATCACATCAAGGTCAGAGAACTTTGGAAATAATAAAATTAATACTTCCTAGGATCCTCCTATGAAATGCATTTATTTGAAAACCTGATCGCATATACCTATGTTCATGTAATTATGGTTAAAGCCTCTTCATAACATACTTGAACTATATAGAAAATATGTAAGAAAAACCTTTTTTAAAAAAAAATGGAGTCACACTCAAAGGACACATAAGGCAGAAACATTTAAAACAAAGTAAAATATATTATAAAAAAGTAGTCCGCCAGGCAGTGGTGGCACACACCTTTAATCCCAGCACTTGGGAGGCAGAGGCAGGTGGATTTCTGATTTCGAGGCCAGCCTGGTCTACAGAGTGAGTTCCAGGACAGCCAGGGCTACACAAAGAAACCCTGTCTCGAAAAACCAAAAAAAAAAAAAGAAAAAGAAAAAGAAAAAAAAAGAAGTAGTCCCTTGAGATATTTAGTCATTGTGTTTCCTTAGTTTCTTATGGTGTGTGAGTTCTTCAGACCCTTTTTCTCCATGATCTTGGCAATTTTGAAGTGTACTGGTCAGATATAATGTAATGCCTCTCTAGTCAGACTTATCTAGTTTTTCTCTTTTGATTAACTAGGATTATGAATTTGGGGGAAAAGGGTATAAAAGATAAACAACTTTCTCATTTTATCATACCAGAGAACACCTGATAGAGACCTAACTCACTAGGGCGACATTAACCTGGATTACTTGGTGAATGGGGTATGAGTTAGGTTTCTTCACTACTTTTCTCCACAATGTGTATTTGTGAGTCAGTAAGCCCAGCCTACACTTGAGCAAAGTATTCACTACAAAAATCCAACTTCATAGTGAAAATCTAACAGTACTTTTTAGTTAGAGACTCTAGGAAATTTAAGAAACAGCAACATGTGAGAGATTGCTGAAAAGTAATATACATCCTTCTTTGGGGATAAATAGGATGACTTTCTCATAATACAATATTTGTATTCTTTTCTTCTATATTACATCCATATCACAGTTTCCCCTCCTTCCCCTCCCCCTAGTCTCTCCCCCAGATTCACTGTCCTCTACCTTCCCTCAGAAAAGATCAAGACACCCACCCCCCGACCCCAGGGAAATCAACCAAACACAGCATAACAAGCTACAATAAGACTAGGCACATATCATCACATCAAGGCTGGACAAGGCAACCTAGTAGAAGGGAAAGGCTCCCACAAGTAGGCAAAAGAGTCAGGGACAGCCTCCATTCCTACTGTTAAGATTCCTACAAGAGCCGGGCGGTGGTGGCGCACGCCTTTAATCCCAGCACTTGGGAGGCAGAGGCAGGTGGATCTCTGAGTTCGAGAGTTCGAGGCCAGCCTGGTCTACAGAGTGAGTTCCAGGACAGCCAGGGCTACACAGAGAAACCCTGTCTCGAAAAAAACAAAAAAAAAAAAAAAAAAAGATTCCTACAAGAACACTGAGCTATTCAGCCTTAACACAAATACAGAGAACCTAGGTCAGATCCCTACAGGATCCCTGATGTCTCAGAGCTCCCTTGAGTTCTAGTCAGTTGATTCAGTGCCCCGTGATCTCAGGGTGTCCCTTATGTCACTTATAAGTAGATATCAGTTGTAAAGCAAAAAGACAATCATGCCACGGTCTACAGATCCAAATGAGGAAGGCTGAAGAGGATACACAAGGATCTCCCTGAGAAAGGGAAACAGAACAGCTTTCCAGGGTGATCTGCGGGCAGGTGGAGTTGGAAACAGGAAGGACTGGGTTGGGGAGAGGGAGAAAATACCAGGAGAAATGACTGGAAGTGGGAGATAATGCCAGGGTGAAATAGAAACCCAGTGCAATGGAAACTCCATAAAATCTACAAGAGTAACCCTAGGAAAATCTCCTAGTAATAGGGAACACTTGAACTGGCCATCTTCTGTAACCAGGCAAGGCCTCAAGTGGAGGAATTGAGACACCAAACCAACTGCATAACCTTCAACCTACAGTTCGTCCTGCCTGCAGAGGCCACAGAACCTTTGACCTATGTACAGTTTGTCCTACTTGTAGAGTGTTCTGGGACTAGAGCCTAGCATAACTGTCTTCAGAGAGATCAGAGAAACTTGATCCAGCAACTGATGGGAGCATAACCAGAGTCCCACAGCCAAACATTAGGCAGAGCTCCAGAAGTCATAATTCAATTTTTATTTGTAAACATATCTTTTTTAAAAATCCTTGGACTAAACATGTGAAGTACCATATTAGAGTGATTGATACTTAAATTGCATTCCTTTTAGTCCCACATCCATCCTTCTAACAAGATTTCTTGTACACAGAAATAAATGGAAATAATCAATGTTTGCATACAGATTTTTCCTCCATCCTTACATTTTCCAAAATAACAATTGTGAATCCTAGAACAAAGCTGATAAAAAAACTTTGTACCTTTATACATCACCAGAGTTCTATAAAGTTCCTAAATGTTAACATATTCCACTACAGGGAGACTGCTTGTCTAAGTAAAAATAGATTAATTAATTAATAACATAAAAGCTTTGAGTTCACCTGAATTAGAGAGAAACTTTGAGCTCTCAGAAAGAGTTCATTGCTGTTATCTCCAAATTTATCAGATTTCTAATTGCAGCTATTTTAAAAAGACTGGGAGGAGTTAGAGAGCTGGGTCAGCAATTAAGACCACTTGCTACTCTTACAGGGATCCCAAGTTCACTTCCCAGCACATGTATTCACACACACACACACACACACACACACACACACACACACACACACAC
>NW_021604563.1:19953148-19975806 GCF_004785775.1 Grammomys surdaster
ACACACACACACACACACACACACACACACACACACACACACACACATACACACGGTGGCTCACAGCCACTGAGCAGTCATATTGTGTACACACAGATGTAGTCAAAAGATCCATGCACATAGATAAGTAAAAAAACAATAGGTAAATTGCTGGGAAACAGATTTAGCTGCTTATTCATACCAATATTAGTTATCACTGTAGATAGAAGGCAATGAAGAGAAAGTTAATTAACTAACATTATAGTTAGTGCTTCATGTGTATTTTTTCACTTCATAATCGAAATACCCTGTAGGGTAGGTATCCTGATTTTCATGTTATGGATTAGATTACCAAGACACCCAAATTCACAAAATCAAAACATGACAAGACTAAAATTCAAATTTAGATATTCTTTAACAGCACATCTTACATTATTTCACTATATTTGCCCATGTTCTTTCATTTAGCTTTTATGTTTATTTTCTTTAAGAAATTTTTAGTCCAGTAATATGCTCATTGGGTAAACACCTACAGCCAAGCCAAACAACCTGAGTTTGATTCTCAGCCCACATAGCAGAGAGAGAAAAATCAATCTCCACAAGTTATCCTCTGGCATACACACACACACACACACAAATAATATAGAAAGCAAGCTATACAAAACTGATAAAATCTTATTAGAAGTAATGCTCCCTGGCATAGTGGCATGTATATGTATTTCCAGGTCCTTGAGAGAGGATGACAATCACATGAGCCTAGGACCTGAGACCAGCCTGGGCAGCATAGTGGGAGACACTATTTTCAAGGCAATATTTTTTATGTGTTCTTATTATAGAAGTTAATTGTGAATTCTGTGTAACAAAGTATGGTTTTATCTTATTTTCCAAATGAGTTTGTGCACAAATGAACAAATTTATACAGCATTCAAAGGAAAAAAAAGACATCTGAAATAGCCACTTCCAACTCAGGATTCTTTACCGGTAGAAAAGGCTCAGTATTTGACTCTATCCGATAATGTTATGGGGTTACCAGTTCATTGAAAATGTAACTCTTCAATACAATCTAGGCCTCAAGGATTCTATACATTAAAAAATAACAGTAGCAGTTTTATGATCTGAAAGAATTTGTAAATTATAATTATAAAATATAAATTCTAAACTAATCCATGATTTTAAATCATTAGATCTAACCAGCCCTTAATCAAAGTCTGGCATAATTCTGCTGCAGGCAAGTAGATGAATTAAGGTTAGAATAATAAGGGAAAAGACTAGATATGCTGAACTGGCTAGCAGTAGGCTATATGCATCAGGTCCCTTTTGCATTACACCATGTGTGATCTCGTTGTAAAATATAATGTGATAATTATTATTTATAAAGCATTTCCTATGAACCAGGCACTGTGATAAGCTCTTTACATGTTTATTTTATTTTATTCTCACTATAATCTTCTGAAGCAGCTGCTATTATTTTCATTCCAGACACTCTGAGGAAGAAACTAATGCTCACATGGATTAGGGAACTTGTTCCAAATTACTTATTTGTCCAATCTCTGCCAGAGGAGAAATCACCATTTAAAAACTAAGTATACAGAATAACAAATAATGTACTGCTATGCTTGATGCCTCCTGCTAATTGGATCATCTGTTGACTTACTGAAGCTCTCTTGAACGCAGATGTGGCTCATAATAATTTTTGTATCAGTCTTCATTTCAAAGCCTGGTCTAAAGTAATAGCAAGAAAACCTGGAGATTATTTTTTCATATCGTTTTTTGTTTATTTTTGAGAATGTAATGTAATTGCAACATTTTCCCCATTCCTTTAAGATTTTTGTTGCTGTTGCTCTTGTTTTGAAGTGCTGAGATCAAGCTCAAGGCCTCATGTACCATAAGCAAGTATTCTATCACTGAATCACATTCCTATCCCTTACAACATTTTTTTGAGACAGGGTCTCATTACATGGTCCACCTCCAACTTATAATCCTCTTGCTTCAGCATCCTGAGTCTTAGCATGACAAGCATGCACCACCACGCTGCAACTCAAGAATTTTAGAGCACAGTGTTAGTGGCTCGTGTGACTACAGATTTATACAGGAAATGGCTGTCATATGAACTATACTGCCTGTACATTAAGGTATCTCTATGTGAAACCTTTCATGTACATGGACAAATGCAAGTGTAAAAGGAAGAGCATTATGACATGCTTCCACAAAAGTGCCAGTGGCTTATAACCACACCAGGCTACAGAGAATGGTTCTTCAGAGAAAATAGAGTTAACAGCCACCCTAGGCTATTTTCAAAACTTAAGGAGTATCCTTAAAGAAAAATACTTCATACTGTTAGCAGCAACTATCAAAGCTCAATAATTGGTACATGTGCTATTCTAACATTATGGATCTTCCATTCAAAAATGCCAGACTGGTGTCATGCTAAGATTTTTGAAAATAAATCTGTTCATCTCAGCCCCCACATTCCTGCCTTAATCACTATCATTAAGAAGTCAGTGGCTTTCTGTATAGATTTCAATCCTCTTTAAAAGAATAGTGTTATGATAGAATAAAAGGAACTTGGATGTTTAGAAGAAACATTATGAGCAACAAAATGTTTCCAACCCATCTTTCTTTTTACGTAACAAATTCCAGCAGTAAGGAAACTGTGTCCTAAAGCCACTTCCTGCTAATGCTACAGGGCTTCTAATTCCGGTCAGACAAAGTCACCAGGCAGCCTTCCCAAATAAGGATAAGCAAAAACACAAATCCTCAAACAGGCTGATGTGAAGTCACAGGGCAGGCATACGAGAACCAAATATGGTAGCTAAAATCTGCGGCTCACAAGATGCCGTTTTTAAAAAAGAAGGCTGTAACCATCAACGCTATCAGTTCTCGAATCATAAGAAAAGCAATAAGCTTGCTAGTGTTAACTAGATGACAAATATTAGCCAGACTGAAGTGTGTCTCATTAGCTGGCCATCTTCTTCTTCTTCTACTGACAGGCTATTATGAAATGTGTGGCCAGGGTGTATGCATATGACATCAAAATGATGTATGTGAATAAGTAAAGTCATCCAGTCTACCTCCTCCAAAAGAAGCAAATAGAAATAGATCCCAAGTGACTCAGGAAACTAGCTCTGTCCCACTACAGGAAAACCTTACTGTGACCAGGGGAAAAAATCCAGATACAGCATAATTTGATAAGACTAAGTCCTAAGGGGGTCCATGTTCTCTTCAATTACAATGTAGAAACAGATTCTGAGAGCTGTTGTACAGACATGAAAAGATCATAATACCCCATATTCCTCTCCAGCCAAACATGAGAAAGAGCGCATATAGAAATCATCTTTATTCCTAGTGAGCATAGTGTTCCTATTAGCATGATCAAGTATATTGCTAGTGCTGAAGGGTGTTAATTCAGACAAAGTCAAGTAAACTCAGAAGCTTTTTTCCAGTGTGTAGTAATAGCCATGGAAATATTCATAGTTCTTAATCTTGCAATTGCAGGTCCAGATGCTTTAAGTAAATAAACAAAAGAGAGCTAAATGATGTGCCTGAAGAAATTGTGTGTGATATATTCTGGTGAGTTTGTTATTTGTTTCTTTTTGACAGTGGAGATTTGAAAATTGTCTGCATATTTACCCATTCAGACTTGCGTAAATGTTTGTGAAGTAATTACTTGAACGAATACTGCATGCACAGTGAAAGCAAGCACATGCTGTATGATTATGTAGCAACAAGGGAAAATGTTTATAACATGGAGAGGAAAATCAAGAAAATGATATATTTTTGTGATTCTAACTGTGAAAAGCAAAAAAAAATGGTATATTCTTAAAAGACTAGCAAGAATTTAAACAGTATTATGATTGCTTCATAAGTAAAATACATCACATATATTAAGGCCTTTCTAGTGGTTGCAGGTCGTAGAGATAAGGCTGTGTACCATTGAAACTTTGGCACACACACACTAATATGTTCCTTCCTCAGAAACTCTACCAGAGACTTACTTGGGAGTGGTAGGACTTCTTGTTTATATTCAAGAGAATGTGGCAAAGGTGATAGGATGTCATTGTTTTGTTGTGCGAGATGAGGTTCTCTCTAGGTTCTCTCTACAAGACTCACACGGGAGTCTCCTTGTTTACAGTGAAGTAAACAAATCCTGTAGTCCCAAGGAATTCTTTCAACAATCACATAACATGAAAGTAGATTCTGCCTTAGTGCACCCTCCCAGTCAGAAGTCAGTACATCTTGACTGCAGTTTTACAAAGAATACAGCTAAATTATGCCAGGACTTCTGACCCATAGGCATTGCACTATAATAAAGCGATGTTGATTTAAATAGATAACATTACAACAATCTGCTCTAAAGCACAGAAAACCAATGCAGGACCAAACCAGCTTGGCTGAGAAACTCAGAGAACTTCTACCTATTGTGTATGGCTGAGTAAGCTGATTAACCCTGTAAGTCTCAAACTTATTACCTGTTTGTTGAGAATAATAACAATAATACCCACCTCTCAGAAATGTTGCACAGAAAATTATAGATAGGAGAAGCTATGGGCCTACTGCATTATCTGCTAGAAACTTGTCTAGATTGTAAATTATAATTTCTCCTATGGCTGGGACCTTGTCTATATTGCTCATCACGTTATTTAATATCCACAATATAAATATTCAGTAAAGGAACTAATAAATCAATGAAAGTAAGATCTAGTGTGTGTGTGTGTGTGTGTGTGTGTGTGTGTGTGTGTAAAATAAAGAACATTAAGAAAGAATCTCTGCCCTCAAGGTACTAAACATAATGAATGACACCATGGTGCAAAAGTCACAATACTACAGAAAAAGCCCTTCTGGGGTTTTAGGAGAATGAAAGTTATGTAGATGATCAATCAAGCCCTGGAATCAAATATAGTAAGGTTTATATGCGCAACTCAATGAAACCTTTCTGAAGACGCTATCAGTATTTATACAAAAAAAAAAAAAAAACCTACACACGTTGTTAAAAGAAATCAATGCAGTTGCTAGGAAGCCACTATAAGGCAAATGATATGTGACATGCTGGGCAAATGTCTGAGCAGTCACAAAGCCTAGTGACTTTCCTCACTCATATCACACAGAGCTCTGAGAAACAAAAGCCCAGTAAAAGTTTAAAGGACCACTAGGAAACGAAATTCTCTTTCTAAAGTGTTGAGAGATGAAAGTATTACTCTATTGCAGCAAAACTCTTATGTACAAGGCTCAAAAATTATATTGTTTAAACAACTATCCATAAGGAAGTGAGAATATAACAGTCTATGAGAAAGCTGACCGGGAAGTTAATCATTGTCAAACAATACTTTTGTTAAACAAAACAATTCTTAACCCTTAAAGTCAATCACCAGGTAAAAAGAATATCTAGCCACAATTTAAAATTGCTACATTTTCTTAAATTGGCTACATTATGTGGCAATTTCCTCCAAAAGGAAAAGAACTGCCACTCCCCAAATAAACAAGTGTGGAGCAGTAGAAGTTCCTAAGTCAATTTAAACTTCAGTTCTCAAAACTTACCCATGCAATTTGTCACTTGTGTTCACAGTAAAATTCCATCAATATTCATGTGTGAGAAGAAGAGGTAACAGAAAATATTGTGAAATAACTAAGAGTTAGAAAGTCATTGTCTTAACCTCAAAAAGTTCCCCAAACCATTCTGTGAATAATATGAATAATAACAATAATACCCACACAGAGCCATGTGCAAGTTCTCAGAAATGCAGTTCTTAATTATTTTCCATTGAACGAAAATTAATCGCTGTCCTTTGTTTTTTCAAAGGGAAAGAAAAATGGTTTCACATTTGTCTTAGTGTATTTTCTGCCCTGTACATGTTTTTCCCATAAACAAAATCTGCCCCAATATAATAAACATATTTTAAGTCATTAAGGTTCTCAATTTCAAAGGTGGTATTATGGAAGAAAGTAAGAAAAAGAGGGAGGCAAGACAGAGAAAAAGATTCAGAGACATTTGAACAACTCACTCTGAAGAAAACCATCAAATGCAAATTGCAATCTTCAGTCATCATGATCAACTTCCTAGAAATGGATCACAATTCCAAATCCAATTTTTGTTGTTGATTGGGTTTATGCTTGTCTGTAAGACAAAGTTTTGCTAGCCACCCATTCTTTGCTGGGTGGCCTAGTAATTGCCAATAAATCAGGTCATCTGAAGCTCCCAGAAAGCCCACTTTAGCCTCAGGAGGAAAAGCTCATGAATATCCAGGCCGGTCTGACTTTCAGTTCAACTTTTAAAATTCTATTTATTTGTATTTCATAATTACTAGTCACTCAAAGGCCCCAATTGCAAGAGACCTCAAATCTCTCTATAAATTTTGTAATTGGGTAGTACTTGCAAGCACTTCCTTCTGATTTTGTATGTCACATGGTCAACATTGCAAATAATAGAAACCTTGTCTAGTTAAAAAAATAAACTTTTTTTTCATACTATTTTTTCACATGGAATAGTTTAGAAGTTGCTGCCCAGCTAAAAATGATTGTTGGGTAGAGCGTGATCCTGTCTCAGAGAAGAAGAAAAAATATTCTGCATGTACAAAGTAATTCTCTCCCTAGGCTTTTCCCTCAAAATAAATGCTAAATACAAACTGGTGGTGAATCTTTATCATATTCTTCATATTTAAAAGGCTACTCATTTGTGCAGAAAGCACTTTTTTGTAAAACAAAAATAAAATACCAAATACTATTTTTTGACTACCTTAGCTACAGTATTATTCCACCATCCCTCATTGACAATTGGTGTGGTGCCATCATCACAAAGAAAATTGAAGGACTTTACTTCAATAGATCAGATAATTCTGTGTTCTATGATAACAAACTTATTAGCTATAGTCAAAGGGACACACATCTGAGGCCTGAACTGAACAAAGTGCCCCAGATGACATTCCAGAGAGCACCAAGAATGTACTCCCACACTTAGGCCAATAAAACAAGTTCCAAACTGTCCAGCTGAGAATAGCTGCCACATATTGCCTAATTAGTTAAACAAGATCAGACTCAAACAGTCCAAAAAGTTAGTAAGCTAGTGAACTGCTACGCAAAAAGAAAAAGAAAAAGAAATGCTAAGACAAAGAAGTCTGGGCACTATACTTGCAAATTTGTGTGCAATGTAATTACTGACATAGTTATATGAATGACTATCAAAATAAATAGCATATCCAGCAATAGGTACTACTGGAAAACCTACTTGATGTCAAGTAAGCCTGTTATAATTTTTAAGGTTCTACAGGAAAACACAGAACTCCTGAGAGAACTTCTGTGTTTCCTGATCTACAGGGGAACAAGCAGTCCGCCTAAGAGACTTGTTATCTTTTATAATGAGCAGGAAGCAAACTTGCCCTTTGCTCTGGAGATAATGACAGCAGGTTTCAATGCCATTTCTCTGTATAAGAGATCAGTGGCTCTACCCACAAGATGTGTGTGAAAGCAAAGGATCAACAAAGGATATTGTTGCCAACACCTACCACTTACAATATACTTTGGCTATAAAACAGCCTCGCATTCTTGCCTTTCAGGTTTTCCAAGGTGAAGCTCATCTGAGAGTCAAATGCTCTGTTGGGTGATGAAAGCCTATAATTCTACCAACCTGCTTAAGCAAAAACCCTGTGGGAGTGAATTTGTATGTATAACAATTCAATTAAAAACTGTAAATCCTGGATACTTTCAAAATTCAGGAAGCAAACTGAACTTTATACCTCCAGACACACACAATGCATTTAGCCAACAGTCCCTGGTGGAGGAGGGTTGTTTATTTGGGAAATCAATTCTTGTGAGTTATGTTACACCTTTAACTTTTCTAACTCTAAACCAAATCTCTTTGTGTCTGCCAAAAGACAAAAGTGAATCATGACCTCATTGAAAGGCTAGACAAGCTGAAAATCATTTATTCACCCAATAAACACTTCTGTCTTAGGCATTTTGATCCTGATTCAGTGTTGAGTTGCTGAAATAAATCTAATTTCATTTGAGTTAAAAAAAACTAGCAATTATTGAAGAGAAACCTTATTAAATGTACAGTACATGGGGTTAGCAGTGTAGCATGCTCTAGGCCCTGGGCTCATATTCTCACACCATAAAAACTAATAATAATAAATAGGAAAGTAAGACTCTAATGCCTAGTATAAAAACTGAAATGTTATGTAAACAAAACTTTTCTTTTTAATTTTTATTTTATCAGTAACAAGAACATGCATATCTTAGAAGGAATAAAATTGCAGGAATTAACATACTCATTTTATATTATAGTTTTTAAAAGTGCTCACCTTATTGCCGTAAGTGTACCTCAAATCTGTTTATGTTCCAACAAGAATCCGTATACCAAAAAAAGACAGAGGTTGGTGTGTGTGTGTGTGTGTGTGCACGAGCACACACACACATGTTCTAGTTTTATAAGACAGTAAAATGTATTTCACCTGGTGAGCTGATGATATGAAATTTGTTGAAATATATCTGAAGTATCACATGTATAATTAATCAAAGACAGATATGGAGTTCCTGATAATCATCTGTTTCAAAAAAATTATGTTGCTTTGTTTCCTGGCAAATATACAGTTTGCTTAAACATGTATGGGTCTTTGGAAATATCTATATGACAAGCATTTGTTAATAATTCACTATAGAATATGGCAAGCTTTTAACATCAACACTTAGTAAAAAGTAGAGCAAAGGCAACAGACTTGTAGGATGAATGAAACTCCCTATAATAACTATTTGTATCTTGATATAAAATCACAGAAAGTATTGAGAAGATTAACTTAAGAGTCCCTGCTTTACTGTTCTTACCTAAACTAGAGCTTGAAATAGAACTAGCAATTTTTGTTTTTTTTCTTCAGTCCTTGTGTATATGCAATATCCAGCAAAGTAACCACCACCCCCATATTCTGTAGGGAGAATACAATATGCAAATGCTGTGTCTGTTTCATTAACATTTAAAATTTCAATTTGCCATACTTCACTAAAATACTATAAATACTTACATGCCTGCTATTACACTAAGCACTTTGCATAGCTCATGTTAGTTAACGAGCAAACAGTTTGCACAATACTTAACTCTTGCCAAAAACAGCACAGCTAGAAAATGGTAGAAAAGAGAATTCAAACCAAACAAATCAATACTTAAACATACAATTAAAACAAAAAATTGTCATGTTTACGTGAAAATCACATTTTAAATAGTTACTCCCACTCAATATACATGTTGTCAAATACATTTTTCCAAGATTAAATTATTTTCATGTCTACATCTGAAACTAAAACTAAATTTTAAATGCCATTGCATAAAATCATCCATGAAACTCATTTTATGATAATTAGAAGACTTTTAAGTCCTTCTTTCTTCAGGAAAATCTTAGGAAAGTTCTTTAATTGTATAGTGTTCATTAAATCCAGTAAGGTTTTTAAGATCTATATAAAAAGTTTAAGTTTAGGAGCTTACCATAATCAAATAACTTTTTTTTTACTCTTTACCTAGTGGTATGCTATGAAATATACTCCTCCTGCCCCAAGGGTACACTGAATACATTCATTTCCCAAATAAAGACACACATTCCACACATTCAGAAAATGGTTTGCTGAAATAAGTCACATTCTAGTCAAGATTTTTTAGTTAAAGATAAACAACTGACCTTTTCCACTACAAAATCTTTATGAGAAGTATAAAGCATCTGACACAGAGACTCTGATATTTGGTGTCAGTACAAAAATACAAGGAGTGCTTTGGTTTTGGGTTTGGGGTTTTTTTTCCTTTTGCCTTGATTAGTTTTGACTTTATAAATATTCAAAGTTCATCTATAACAAGTACTCAGTTATGATGCATAGTCCAGATCCATATTCTATCACTACATCCCTTCATTTACATGAAAGCCTGATTTGTGCAGACCTGGAAATTCTTCTTTCTTCTAGCACCCTACACAGCCAATTTTACCAAAAGCTAAGGCACAAATATGTGCTGTAACTACTCCATGTATATGGAGTTTATTTGGTAATGTTATAAATTTGTCCATGCAAAGAACAGCTGCAATCATTCTGTCCTTTTCTGTACATTGCAGTAATTTTCCCTTTTGTCTTTACACAGACAGGAGAGCCACAACTCCCTCAGGACAGAGAATGCATTTCCTCCGAATGGTTTACTCTGGAAAGCAAATGTCTCTGGTCTCAGCTGATTCTTCAGCGTATCCAGTTACAGGAAAAGGCTCTCACAGTCTTCCACACAACCAAGAGAAGGGATAATTTTGGATATATTTACTGCATGCCTAATACCAAGAAACCTAGTACCACTGAGAAAAGAATGCTTTATTCATACCTGTTTGTGAATATGGTTTACTGAGAAAAAGGAAAATTAAGTTCTGCATTTTTTTCAAAATGCATTTATGGTTCCTTATAAAGAAGCAGAATTTCAGCCTGGAAATTGGATTCCAGGAAGAAAAAATTTTAAATTTTGGAGCCTTTAAATAAATCAGGCTGCCCCATAATTAGACATCCAAATTCAAAACTCACATAGTTGGGATTGAACATAAGACTCCTTCTCTAACTAAACAGAGAAGGGGGAGATGCCAGAAGCCAGGACCCTCGCCCTTACCCTTACCCCCTACCTTTCCCCACCTGCACAATGTCCTCTGAAGCTTGGCAACTGCAAGATAGACTCAAAGCAGAGTACCATGTCTTCTTAAGAATAGCAGGGAGACCATAACTCAAGCAGTGTACCATATCTTCTGAAGAACTGTAGGTAGATCATAATTCAAGGCAGTGTACCATATAGACCATGACATGTTTCAAGGCACAGGCCAAGAAGATTTTGTACTTTTCCACCACCTGGACCCTCTTACCCCCTCCCCTTGTAAAACATACTATAAAAAAGCATTTCATGGCCGGGCGGTGGTGGCGCACGCCTTTAATCCCAGCACTTGGGAGGCAGAGGCAGGCGAATTTCTGAGTTCGAGGCCAGCCTGGTCTACAGAGTGAGCTCCAGGACAGCCCGGGCTATACAGAGAAACCCTGTCTCGAAAAACCAAAAAAAAAAAAAAGCATTTCATGTTCAAAAAAAAAAAAAGAAATTAAAAAAATAAATAAATAAATCAGGCTGATGCATATCAATAAATGTATGCTATAACTAATAACTGATTTTTAAAGAGGATGAGAAGCTAAGCATCACAGTGCATGTCAATAATGCCAACACTCAGGAAACTAATGTAGGAGGAACAACACAAGCGCTAGGCCAGATTGGTCTATATAGGGAGACCTTATCTCAAAACTAAAGTGGGGACCATGGGCTAGGGACATGGCTCAACGGTAAACTATTAATCTAGCAAGCATGCTGCCTTATATTTAATTCCCAACACTGAAAGAAATGGGGAAGATTGAATACTGAATGAGCTATTTTGCCTGAATTGAGAAGTGCATTTGTTGTCACTTTTATCCCCATTATACTATTGCCTGCTTTCCTTCTCTTGCTGGAACCCTTCACAAGATATTATACGTGCATGCAAGTATATAAGAGACTAATTTAACTAATTAATTTTTTCATGATGTATATCTTCTTTAAAATGCAAAAAGGTGAGTCATATTCCCATGGATCCTAATCTAATAGATCTGCATCACTTATGAATAAAATTTTGAATATGACCCCTATAAGATTCCAAGAACAGATGGTCCTCATATTACACAGTAAGAGACAATGGAATGTTTATACGACACTCAATATTGCTTTTCTTGTTCTTGCTCTCAGTAATGTTCATTCCCTTCACTTAATAATAAAAGACTTGCTCAGTTTCTTAGCTCCAATTCCAATGCAGCCTCCTGGGTCATTTCTCACACACTAATTGAATGTGCTCTTTCACACTGAATAAGATACAGGACATTGTCCACATGGGGCACAAAGAAGTGAATACAGAATGATTATAAAGCTGTACCCCTGAGTTGGCTATTAATATTCTAAATCAGATACACCAATAAAAGAAAATTAATACCGGTCATATGACTGGTCAGGGTCGAAACTCAGACCACAAAGAAAACGGAGGCAGTGAGAAGCTATGTCAAGACCAAAGACAGAAGATGGTAAGTTGAAGAAACAAAGAATTATCAGCCAGAAAACTGTATCACTTCAGTAAGGCAGAGTTGGTGACAATCCTTCGATGGGCTAAAGACAAGTGGCAGCAGACTGTGAAACTATTTAACTACATATATACAATTAATATAGGTTATGTGACAACACTGGAAATGTGAGGACAGGTGGGCAGGAGGCTGTGGCATATGAGAAAGATAGAGGCCACTGGTCAGATAGCAAGGGGCCAAATGAAAATCTGAGCCCAGGTCAACATGTTTTCACTATACCAACATATTTCCATGCCTTAATGTGATCAGGAGGTGTCAAGCTAGCATTAGGAACCTTCATTTTTAAAGAAGTCATCTAGGTGGCTATGGACAGTCAATACATCACACGTAGGAAACAGTGACTACTGTATCTTGGGGCTCACTTACAACATTGGGGTTTTTTTTTTTTGCCCATTTCTTATTAACCTTACTAACATGTTTCAACTGAGAAAAGTTTCAAAGACAACTTTTCAGACACACTCAGCTCCCTTCAAAGTATACAAATTTTTTCACCACTTAAGCTCTGAGTTCTGATGACTAAAAACTCTCTCAAAACTTAGTCAGTGTGCACTTACATTCTGAGACAGGTAAGAAACTAGTGGCCTATGTTCCTGAAATTACAAGATCTTAAACTCTCAAGCTTATAAGTTCATTTTCTGTGCTGAAGTAACATTATCACCACCATAATGATGCCAGTCTTGCATTTACTGAGTGGCTACTGTATCCAATATACTATATACAACAGTGGGAAACATATCACATTACCATTTAGTCTTCAAAAGAGCTCTGTAAGGTTTGTATTAGCATCTTGATTTGATAAGGAAATAGCATCTAAGCCAGGTATGGTGGTACATGCTTGTAGTCTCAACACTCGGTAAGAAGAAGCTTTTGGATCAGGAGTTCAAGGACAGCCTGAACTATGAGTTTGAGGCTTGTGAGGACTCTATAAGATCCTGTATAAAAAGTCTCTATGATGGAAAAAAAATATCTACCAGTCAAAAGTAGTTGGAACTATCAAGTAAGACTTGAATCCATGTAGCCAAAGGCTGTGCTCTGAATTGCTCAATTCTACAGTGTGTGGAAATATAAATGTCTCATGACTACTTGACAGCTAATAAATATCAGCAATAACTACTGGAATGAATTTAAGGCACTACCATCCAGCTGTGGCACATCCATACTTATTTTTGAACTCTTCATAATAACTAGGAAACAGACACAATCTAGAAGTTCATCAATAGATTATCAGGCAAAAAAAGTTACATATATGCAATAGAACTATTCATTCATTAAGGTAAAACAGTAACATTTTCAGGAAAATGGATAGACCAAGAAATTATTGTGTTAAGTGAAATAAGAACAGCAAAAAGGCAAAAGCTGCATGTTTTCTCTCATGTGTGGGGTACAAATTTAAATCTGTGTATATGTGCGGGCGTAGATCATGTAACTAGAGTGGAGACATGAGAAGGGAGAAAGAGATATTTTAAAAAAAGGAAAAAGGCTGAGGAGGGAGGAGAGCACAGGTAGAACAAGAGCTAAAACAGGACTATTTGGGGCACAGTAAGGAGAGTGGCAAGAAGACACCAGGTAAGTTGGGGCAAGTCAATGAGGAGGACGGATGAATAAACATATTCACATATTATGCATGAAGACATCATGAAGCCAATTACACTGTGTGCTAACTTAAAAGATTAAGTTAAAAATAATAAGAAGAAAATCTTAAGGGTAACAAAAAGAGACAGAGCCCAAAGTCCAAGTTATAATTCTTCATGATATTTAAACATACTCAGGAAATAAGTATAACTAGCTACATATAGTCCTAGCCACATTACTAGGTGCCTTAAATCCAAAAGAGCTTTAATTATTTCAAGGAGAGATAGATTTTTCAAAATAACAACAGCAAAATAAAGACAGTGGTAGCAGAGGCTCACCTGAGAACTTTGAAATTCCTATAGTCAGCTCTTACTCAATATCACACTTCCCCTTATAGCAAGAAGTTTATCCATGCTATAGGATTAAAACATCCATAAAGAACATTTTGCTGTTAACGTAAGTGGTAAAGCAGTATTAACAATTCCCTCTGCAGTATCAACAATTTCCTCTCCTGGCCATATTTACTCCAGGAGAATCAAAACTACACCAGAAGAAGAGAATTATTAAAATGTTAAAACAGCCAGGTGTGTTGGTGCCCTTTAATCCCATCAGACATAGGCAAGCAGATCTTTGAGTTTAAAGGCAGCAATGCCTATATAGTGAGTTCTAGGACAACCAGGGCTACAACAGAGAATGTCTCAAAAATAAAACCCCAAAAATCTTACAAATAAAGCTACACTGAACTGTTCATAAATGTTTTGTACAAGTCATGAAAGGAAAAGATAGACTAGTAAAAAGATGGCAAAGGCAATTGCCACAAGACATAAATACCTGAGTTCATTCTCAAACTCACACAGTAGAAAGAGAGGGGACTGGCTCTTGCAAGTTGTTCTTTGACTTCCATACATGTACTGTGATACCCCCCCCCCGCTTTCTACATGTTATGATGCACAGGTACACACCAAATATACAAACAATTTCTAAAGGTATTAAAAGGAAGCTGGGCATGGTGGTGCATGTTCTTAATCCCAGAATTTGAAGTAGAGACAGACAGATCTCTTTGAGTTCAAGGCCAGCTTGGTCTACTTAGTGAGTTTAGGCCAGCTAGCCAGAGAACCAAATTGTCACACCTTATCTTGAAGAAATATTTGTACATAATACAAAATTGATTGTATGCTTTTTTAACAATTTGCTTACGTAAGAATATTAAATTGTTTCTGAATTGCTCAACTATTTGTAATGGGGAACCTGCTTCTTCAACTGTAATTTGAATACAGAAAAGCTAGTCAAGGAACCATAAACATTTTAATGACCTGATTGCAATAGCTTATAAAAGCCAGATGATTCTGAACCATGCAAAATACTAAAGAAGAAACAGGCATGATGGTTGGTATACCATTCCAGTTAGAGACATATGTTTAAGTCTATTATATTTAAAACCACAAACGAAAATTCACAAGGAAAGGAAAAGTGTTACTGAGGGTGATAGCATGTGCCTGTAATACCAGCCACACTTAAAAAGCTGAGGTAGGAAAATTGGGAGTTTAATAAAACTGGTCGGACTACATAGTGAGATTTTGTCTCAAAAGAAATGGGGGCGCCGTCTGGGGCTCAGAAGAAGATCACTAACTTGTCCAGCAAGCCTGAAGGCTTGTATTCAACTCTCAGGACTGCTTTTAAAAGGAGCCCAAAGAGCAGTTAAACATTAACACTCAATTGGATGGAAGATGAAACAATTCATCAAGTGATGGAAGAAGGAAAACATATGTCTCAACAGGATATTCAAAAACACTGAGGCAAGAAGATGTTCCTGCCAAATGGAGGAATACAAAAGCAAACAACTTCTCATTTCTGCGCATTCCAGGCTTATCAGTTCAAAGTAATACTTTATTTACCAGCATTAACTGTAGCTAACTCCAGTCAAGTGCTAACTTCTACAGTGCCAAATCATAGCTATGGATCCTGGCTTTGCTATTATGTCTGTAAGACCCGGGGCAACCTAATGCCTAAAGAGAGTTGGTTCTCTTTTGTATAAAATCCATACAGATGCAAGGAGTAAATGAGAGGGAAACTGGAAAGTGTCTGGCTTCCTGCCTAGAACTTGAAAGGAACTCAGTAAGTAGGAAGTCTTTCTACACTCATTACTCCTTTCTCCTACTTGTGCTTCCATCTTTTGCCAAGGGCCCATCATCCTTAGACCATACTTAAGATATACTTATTTTCTTTCTCTGGATTATTTTTAAAATGGGTTTTCTTTACATCATTCTCTGCTTCCTCTTCCTCCCTCCATACACTCCCATGTGCTCCACTAATTTGTTCCCTTTCAAATTCATGGCCTTTTTTTTTTTATCATTTTGTTTCTTTTTTGTTACTGTGTGTGTATGTGTGTGTGTTCCTAAATACATAAATGCAACCTGTTCTGTCTGTATAATGTTACTTGTATGAATTATGTTTAGCCTGTCCCTTTATTATTTTTGTTTTCATTTTAATTAAGCACATAATACATTAGATACCATTATGACATTTCAAACACAGGGTACCTTGTGGTTATTATAGCAGTAGTTTCTAATCTATAATGCCAGAAACTATGGAGGCTCTGCCATGAGAATTTTAAGATTTATAGATAATGGTGAGGAACACGAGTGGGGAAAACAGTGGGGAGATAAGAACAAGTTATTATAAGGGAGTTGTGAAGCTGTATACACACAAAGCATATTATTTCTAATTTGTATATATATTACAATATTAACTAAACTCCAAATTTACTTAGAAGTGTTTACAAAGTTAATGGAAACTTTATGTTAGTATTTATTCTTTCAATTAAAGGATCATAAAAATTCAACGACTATAGGAGACTCTAAATTCAGAAAAATAAAAAGAAAACAGATACCAGTATACAACTCTAAGGTTGTACAATGTTCTCTAGTGAGAGTCCTAAAACAGTCACCTTGAACACAAAATTTAAGGGGGTACCAAATTCAATAATCAGATAAAATGTCTTAAAGCAAGTGCCTTGGTTTAGTTTGTGTTGCTATAACAGAATATCACAGAACAGACAGTATATGAAGAACAAATTTATTTCCCTATATTATGGAGGCTAAAACATCCACAATCAAAACATTGGCATCTGGTAAAGGCCCTCTGTTGCTTCTGCAAAAAGAATCATAAGAAATCGAGGAGAGAGGGAGGAGGCAATTAGAGAATCGAAGAGGAGAAAGAAGACACACAAAAGAGGGCTGAACATATCCCTTTATGTATCATTCATTCTTCTCACAGCATCTGCCCATTCACAGAAGCAGGGAGCTCGTGAGCTCCTGAAAGTCTCCTTCTTAGTACTATCGCAATGATGAATTTCAACATGAATTTGGAAAATAATCCAATACTAAAATCATAGTAGAGATAGTAGAATTAAAATTTTAAAGTAAAAATAAATATGGAACAAAGTTACAAAATCTTAAAGCCCTGATGTGGCAGAGCCACCATAAGGATGAGGCAAGAGAGGTGAGTCAGACAAGAGAAAGATTCCATCCTGGCTCATAAATCATTTGACCTCAAATGACTAAAACAGAATGAAAGACTGGGTTCTATTTCACAATACAAAAAGTGGTAAGTAGGATGTCCAGCTGGACCTCCAGAACGTAAGTTGATCCACAGCACAGGTGCTGTCACGGAGAAAAGGCTTCCTCTGGCAAGAAAGTAAAGACAAGAGACAAGAGGCAGCCTGAGGAGGGAGGGCTGGGTACTTCTGTGGAAATCTGAAGTTCCTAAGAGCAACAGCTCAGGGAAAGTGCCAATTAAGTAGTAAACTCTTGTTATTCAGAAAGCCTGCCAGGTTGCCCACAGTTCTTTCTTGGAAGGCAAACAGCAACACATTTGCTCTATCATCATTGCCACCACACACAACTAAATCTATTTAGTGCTTACTGTGTGCAACAAACTACACAGCAAGCTTAATCTTGTTTAATCGCTCCAATTTAGTCATAAATATGTATATTACTTATATTTTATTTACTGAGTTCTAGAGGGAATCATATATATATATATATATATATATATATATATATATATATATATATATTATGATGCCATATCTGGACAAAGATTGTAGAAACAGTGCAACATTTTCAGATAGACTTATAATAATAACTAAAACGAAATCAGGTAACACCATTAAACAATTACTATTTTAAGCAATATGTTGGACATATTATCTGATTTTAATTTTTAACAGAAAAGTATGATATCCTCATTTTACTGAGGTTTACAGGGGAGAGTAGCACATACACATATAGACAGTAATACACACATATGAGGATGAATGTGAATATTTAGTGTTTCCTGCATAATCAGGATTAAGCTCTATATTGTATGCATAATCATGTTTAATTTTACTTGACAGTACCTACAGAGGGTTTCTGCCATATCTTTTCTAGTTTGTCTTCTGTTGTGGTTATAAACATTATGATAAAAAACAACTTGAGAAGGAAAAGATCTATTTCTGTTTACAGCTTACACCATCATGCAGGGAAGCCAGGGCAGGAACTGAAGCAGAAAACATATACTGATAGATACTGTTTAATGTTTGGCTTTCTTAGATATCCCAGTCCACCTGCCTAGTGGTGATACTGTCCACAATGTGCTGGGCCGCCTACATCAATTAGCAATCAATAAAATGCCACATAGACACACTCATGGGCAAATCTAATAAAGGCAATTCTCCAATTGAGACTCCCTCAGTTAAGTTTACTTTGCAGATGAACTTAATTAGTTGATACCTTTTAGTCAAAGTTACTACTTTTATAACTTGAACCTTCTTGAAGACCTCTATTAATCATTTTCTGCCTTCATTTACCTTTAAAGAGATTACTATAACCTATGAAAGCAAAAAAGTCAACACAACCAAAACTGAAAAAGACATTTAGAATTTAAATGCAAAATATGTTTTGGTGGTCCTGGCAGCTCATGCCTGAACCTAAAACAGAAGGATCCAAAATCAAAGAAAGCTTAAGCTCCCGAGAGACAACAAGGATCCAGGAACTACTTAGCAAAAATGAAATGGAGGGAGTAACGGACAGATGGAAGGACACAGGAAGGGAGGGAGGGATAGAGGGAGGGAAGAAGGGAGAAAAGAAAGGAAGTAAGGAGGGAGGGAGAGAATGAGGGAGGAAGAGATGAGGGAGAAAGGGAAGCGAAGAGGAGGGGAGGGAGTCAGGCAGGCAGACAGACATGCAGGCAAGAAGAGAGAGGTAGGTGTAGCTCAGCAATACAGCCCTTGTATAACATGTGTGATGCCCTAGAGCTATTCACCAGCACTGAAAGGAAAACCTAACCTCTTTAACCTCAAATTAAATATTGTCTATTTTTTTCTGAACTCCAAATATGTGTTATTTTGCTATATTACCAAGCCAAATTTCCCTTCCCTACCACCAATTGGGCCTTCAATAATCCAGATTACACTGTCTGAAGTGAATATCACATTCCATAGGCATAAAGGCTCAGTCAGAAGACTGTCTCCACTTAAAAACATGAGCCCAAAGTATGATCTTCTTATAAACTATACTTTGGCCTCACAATTAAAAATGCAAGTGTTTGAGAGCTGGAGAGATGGCTCAGTAGTTAAGAGCTACTCTTAACTGACTGCTCTTCCAGAGAGAGATCCCTGAGTTCAGTTCCCAGTGACCACATATAGTGGCTCACAACCACCTGTAACAGGATTTGATATCCTTTTCTGGTGCATCTGAAAACAGCTACAGTGTACTCAGATACATAAAATAAATAATATTTTAAAATGCAAGAGTTCCCGTAGCCTCTGTGGTGATATGAGTGAGAATGCCCCCTCCCCATAGGCTCTGGCATTTGAATACTTGGCCCCTAGTTGATAGTGTCACCTTAGGAGGCTTAAGAAATGTGGCCTTGCTGGAAGAAGTATCTCATTGGAAAGGGCTTTGACCTCTTTCCTACTTACAGTTCAAGGTATACGTAAGCCCTTAACATCCTGCTCCAGCCTGCTGCTTGCTGCTATGTTCTCTTCCCATGATAGCAATAGACTCTTAGACCTCTGGAACCATAAGCCCAAACAAGCCCTTCCTTTTATAAGTTAGTTGCCTTGGTCATAGTGTTTTATCATAGCAATAGGAAGGTAATTAATGCAGCGTCTATTTGGGATCAATAATACATTACAGCAACTCACAGAACTGAAAAAAAAAATCTACTTACCATTACAATTTACTATTAAAAGCAGAAATGAACATCCAGATGGCTAGGTACTGGAGGCTATCTGGAGGGACAGAGTATTTCCTCCCACAATCAGAGTTGTGGGATTCAGAATGTTTCTGAATCCAGTCATCCTCTGAAGGCCAGCCCCACCCTGAAGCCATAAAGCCATAACTCCGCCATTTCCTTAGTAGAATAAAGTCATAATTTAAAAAAATCTATACTCTAAACCCTAAGAAAATGTTAGGAGTTTTATCAGACACCAGGAATGAACGTGCGTGCGCGCGCGCACGCACACACACACACACACACACACACACTAGTATTCTGAAGCATTAGTAAGTACTTTGAAAAGTCATAACACATTAATTTTACACAAATTAGACACTTTTTAAATACAATTGAACATTTTTCAGAAAAATTTTAACTGGTTCACCAAGAACTTGATTAAGTAATCCAGTTAAATGGACAACTGCTGGGTGTAGGAGTAACTTGTTAGAGCAATATAACCGCTTCTTAGCACAGGACCGCTTCTTAGTAGTATAGAAATCCCATATTACTAGTTTGTTTAGATCTCCAGGTCCAGATGTAACTGATCACACACAGGAAAAGAATTCCCCAAAATGATACCTTAGTTGCTCCATTCTAAAAACTATGGCAACCAATGTTTTCAAAAGAATGAAGTGTATTTAAAAGAAAATACATGTCTTCTTCTTAAAAAGTAGGCCAATAACACTGTTGCCCAGCTATTTTAAATGATAAACTAAATTAGGAGTTATGAATATTTGTTGACTCCAAATTTACAAAGAGCTTCAATTTCAAGTGTATCTTTCATATATGAGTCTAGTGAAATGACATTCATTTCACCAGAGAACAATTTTTCTGAAAGAGTGAGAGCTACCAAAGATTCTGTTGATAGGCTTCTACAGAAAGTTTGAATGTATTTATACATGACAAATTTCCAAGACAATTTAACATGACTTTCGTAACTTCTCCCTGAAGAAACACAGAACACCAAGTAGTGAGTGACTTATCTCATCATATTAACATATTGTTTCATGCAGAAGTCTCTCAGCAACTTAATTAGAAATCCCCCAGTGTCAAGGACAGCATTTTCAACAAATGGTGCTGGTTCAACTGGAAGACAACAGGTAGAAGAATGAAAATTGATCCATTCTTATCCCCTTGTACAAAGCTCAAGTCTATGTGGATAAAGGACCTCCACATAAAACCAGATACACTGAAACTAATAGAAGAGAAGGTGGGGAAAAGCCTCGAATACTTGGGCACAGGGGAAAAGTTCCTGAACAGAACTCCAATGGCATATGCTCTAAGATCAAGAATTGACAATTGGGACTTCATAAAATTGCAAAGTTTCTGTAAGGCAAAGGACACTGTCAATAGGACAAAACGACAACCAACAAATTGGGAAAAGATCTTTACCAATCCTTCATCTGATAGAGGGCTAATATCCAATATATACAAAGAACTCAAGAAATTAGACTCCAGACAACCAAATTACCCTATTAAAAAATGGAGTATAGAGCTTAACAAAGAATTTTCAACGGAAGAAACTCGAATGGCCGAGAAGCATCTAAAGAAATGTTCAGCATCCTTAGTCGTCAGGGAAATGCAAATCAAAACAACCCTGAGATTCCATCTCACACCAGTCAGAATGGCTAAGATTAAAAACTCAGGTGATAGTAGATGCTGGCGAGGGTGTGGAGAAAGAGGAACACTCCTCCATTGTTGGTGGGACTGCAAGATGGTGCAACCACTTTGGAAATCAGTCTGGCGGTTCCTCAGAAAATTGGACATAGCATTACCTGAGCATCCAGCTATACCACTCCTAGGCATATACCCAGAAGATGCTCGAACATATAACAAGGACATATGCTCAACTATGTTCATAGCAGCCTTATTTATAATAGCCAGGAGCTGGAAAGAACCCAGATGTCCTTCAACTGAGGAATGGATTCAAAAAATGTGGTATATTTACACAATGGTGTATTACTCAGCTATTAAAAACAATGAATTCGAGAGGTTCCTAGGTAAATGGATGGAACTAGAAATTATCATCCTGAGTGAGGTAAGCCAATCACAAAAGAAGACACATGGTATTCACTCACTGATTATTGGATATTAGCCTAGAACCTTGAAATGCCCAAGATGCAACTCACAGGCCACATGAAGCCCATAAAGAAGGAAGACCAAGTGAGGGTGATTCGGTCCTTCTTAGAAGGAGCAACAAAATACTCAAGGGAGCAAATATGGAGACAAAGTGAGGGACAGAAACTGAAGGAGGGGCCGTCTCAAGACCACCCCACCTGAGTACCTATCCCATGTACAATCACCAAAGGTAGATGCTGATGTGGAAGACAGGAAGTGCATGCTGATAAGAGCCTGATATGGATATCTCCTCAGAGGCCTTCAAGAGTCAGACATATTCAGAGGCAGATGCTCACAACTAGCCATTGAACTGATCATGGGGTTCTCAATAGAGGAGTTAGAGTGAAGACTGAAGGAGCTGAAAGGGTTTGTGGCACCATGAGGAGAGCAACAATACCAACCAACCACAGCTCCCAGGGTCTAAACCACCAGCCTGGGAGCACTTAGGGGGGGATCCAGGGCTTCAGCTGAATATGTAAAAGTGGAGGGCCCTGCATAGGTGGAAGAAGAGAACCTTGACCTCATGAAGGCTGGATGCCCCAGGGGGTGGGAATTTTGAGGGTGGGGAGGTGGGAGTGGGGGGG
>NW_021604563.1:19975906-20004154 GCF_004785775.1 Grammomys surdaster
AAAAAAAAAAAAAAGAAATCCCCCAGTGTCAAAATTCATATTGGGGAACAGGACAGACTAAATACAGCATGATTTTGAATTTATATCAGTGAAGGAAACTCAGTTGTCCCCTAGCTTGGCTCAGAGTCAAAGAACAAACACAGGAATCCACTGGTTTATTTTATGTGTCATGGGTCAGTAGGAGTCAAACATTACAGATAGGAAAGAACACAGCTTTATATAAACAGCAGAAATGCAAGGAGTACTAACAATGCTTTTTTTTTTTTTAGCCCCAACCCTTACTTTTTTATTCATCCCAAAGATCTAAATAACTTTAAAAGTCTCACAGTCTTTGCAAATTCTTACATATTAAAATTTCAATCCCTTTAAAATATCCAATCTCGCCGGGCGGTGGTGGCGCACGCCTGTAATCCCAGCACTTGGGAGGCAGAGGCAGGCGGATTTCTGAGTTCGAGGCCAGCCTGGTCTACAGAGTGAGTTCCAGGACAGCCAAGGCTACACAGAGAAACCCTGTCTCGAAAAACCAAAAAATAAAAAAATAAAAAATAAAAAATAAAATAAAATAAAATAAAATAAAATATCCAATCTCTTTTAAAATTCAAAATCTTTTTACAATTAAGAGTCTTTTAACTATGGTCCCCACTAAAATACTTTCTTCTTTCAAGATGGAAAAATATCAGGGCACAGTCACAGGGTGCTTAATGATTTTTAATATTATAAAGAGATCCGAAGTCCAATAGGCTTGAGATTGTCTAGTGAATTGAGGACACCAAGAAGGCACCCAGTTTCCTTTCTACATCCAGTGGCTGGCTGAGGCCTAGTGGTACTCCAAAGGACAGTTTCATTGTATCACCCAATTGAAGAGCTGGTATTCTTTTGGACCCCTTCTATCCCAGTGTTCATTTCATCCTGATTTCCTATCCCTCCTCCAGGATGGACCCTCCCTCAGCAGAGAATGCTGACTTACACCAGTAGGTTGGTTGTCCATGTCCTGTGATTGACCATTGAGAGATCTTTAGATTAGGATATGTCAGACCATACATACTAATTGAGTCATCTCATGCCTAGGTTTTTCTTTTCTTTTTTTGTTTTGTTTTACTTTTTTTTTAAATTTTTTCTCAAATCATAATTAATTCACACAGGGGTATAAACACAGAAAGGCAGGAAGTGGGGAGGGGAATGACACTGGAGTGTGAGTGTTCAGGGGGAATACAGATATCTTCAGAACCGGGTATCAGCTGGGTGAAGGTTCAGGGGACAAGTCACTGTGACTCTGCCTATGACTCGCTTGTCCCCATCTAAGCTGGTATTATCTGCCAAGGCTACCTATTTACAAGGTCCATGACCACTCACTCAGGCTTATAAATTTCCACAAAAGCTGCCCACTAACAATGCTTTAAATGTATGGAAAGTTTTAGAGCTTCTAACATCTGCCACTGTGTCTTCAAGGCTCTAGAGAGCTCTGCTCTGACTTCCACGCCAATTTTATTCCATTTTTTTCAAGCTGTTCCAGTAATCAAAAATAATGCTCATATTTCTCAAATATGTCAAACTCATTTCCTTTCCTAGAGCTGTCAGTTGTAATTCCTTTACTCAAAATGTTAACTTTACTGTACACTGTTCAGCTATTTCTTCCTCCTTTCCCTACTAGGCTTAAATATCACCTTTGCAGCATGATTTTCCCAGACTACACTATTTAAAGGAAGTCTCTTGTTATGATCCCCAGATGAGCAGTGTCCTAGTCCTTTGTGGCACTTATCACAAGCTGAAACTGTAAAGTTGAAATCACATTCTTTCATTCTGTGTTTCCTTCTTTAACATCTATGATTTCCTTTGGAATGTACACTCAATTTAAGGATGGTATCGATCTTGTTTACTGATATGATAATCCCAAGGACCTAACACAAAAACAAGAATGTTGAAAATACTTAAAAGCATACTCACTTATGACAACATTTTCATGGAATAGGTGTGGAAGTGCTACTATTCTCCTTTTCAAGTTAAAGTCATGGGGGTTAGTAGAAACTAAGGAACTTATGAATCATGGAATTGAAACTCAACCACTAAACTTCCTCCTCCCTGTCCACAGTCCTTCCCACCATGGTAAAACTAAAATCTCCCTAGTTACTAGCAACTACATCATATAACCCATGACAAATTTTCTAGTCTCCAGAAGTTAGTTCTAGGTAGTAGATATGAAATCAAATCACATAGTTACTTTTTTAAGATTTGTTTTATTATTCACATGTGTGTATGCAGGCAACTGCAGAATCCAGAAGCAGCCCATCAGACCCCTGGCCCTAGAGTTACAAGGTGCTGGGAACCAAACTCTTACCTTCTGCAAAAGCAGCAGGCACTCTTAACTGCTGACCCACCTCTCCAGTCCCAAAAGTCTTTTTAAAAAGATATTATTAGTTGTTTACATTATTGTCAAAAGAGGGCTCCAGTTATATCCAGACCACTTAAGATGACTAAACTAGTCAGCTCTGGTTTATCTAGCAAATTACCCGCTGCCTTGTGACTTAAACCAATGCAGATTTTATCTCCTTATGGCTCTCAATGTCAGTTTGGAATTAGACTGACAGGGCTGAACTCACGGCAGTGGCACAGCTGTGTACTTCTAACAGCCCTTGTGGAAATTACATTTTCTTTCCTTTCACTGATTTCTAGGGACCAGCTAAACTCCTTACCTTGGGACCCCATTATCATATCCCTCCATCCTAGAACCTCCAGAGGAATATCATCTACTTCCCCTCTGTCAATAAATTTCTCTGTGCCCTCTTATAGGAATACTTCTGATTACATTTATGGCTCACATAGGCAACCCAGGAAATATAACTATCTTAAAATCTTCAATTAAACCTTCAACATTTCCTTTTCCATATAAAACACACACACACACGCACACACACATACACACACACATTCCACAAATTAGGACCTGGCTTTCTCTGGCAGGCATTATTAAAGCAAGCTACAGAATAAGACTAAATCGATGTACACTCACAGGATGCATCCACTAAGCCATGAGTATCTTGCCCACAGCCCCATATGGCTGTTGTAGGTTTTTACTGGTTTCCTATGTTACTGGGATTCTCACAAAAGAACATTTTCATCCCTCAACTCTCTCACACACACTATTTGAAGGCAAATTATTGATAAAGTCTTAAAATAATCTTCTGAAAAAAATATAATAATGAAAATATGGACAGACATGGAACTGAGAAAAACATTTTCATAGTAGATTTAAAAAATTCTTTTGGGCTGGAGAGATGGCTCAGCGGTTAAGGGCACTGACTGCTCTCCCAGAGATCCTGAGTTCAAATCCCAGCAACCACATGGTGGCTCACAACCATCCGTAATGAGATTGGATGCCCTCTTCTGGTGTGTCTGAAGACAGCTACAGTGTACTCATAAATAAAATAAATAGATGAATCTTTAAAAAAAGATTCTTTTAAATTATAGTTTCAAAGTGGCTGCCAATAGTCCAAGTTACATTGTGTAAGCAAAAATCTGGCCATATACCAAAAAGTAAAATGGATAGACAGTAATTATCTAATGAATTCAGATACCACAACTTAAAAAAACTACATGAACTAGAAAATTCCTTATCTTTATCCTACTCCATCCCCCAAATATCTTTATTTCTCTCTATATATATAAAATAATTGCAGACATTCAATCTGAGTCATAAAGATAGAATCAAGTTTTAACATCAGGAACATATGTAAGTTTATATATGTTCTCTAGTTGATATTACCAATGAAGTATGCAACTTTAACTTTTTTCTTTATAAAACTCAACTACATGCTAGGCAGTGGTGGCAAATGCCTTTAATCCCAGCACTCAGCAGGTAGAGGCAGGTGGATCTCTGTGAGTTTGAGACCAGCCCGATATACAAAGTGAATTCCAAGACACCCAGGGCTACACAGAGAAATCCTATCTCAAAGGGGAGTTGGGGGTGGGGGTGGTTCAGAAATGATGAGATGACTCTCCACCTTAAAGTCATGCTCAAGGGAAAATGGCATTAGACTTGTGTTAGGTCCTATACATAAAATGTCTCAGTAGGTTCTCTCTCTCTCTCTCTCTCTCTCTCTCTCTCTCTCACACACACACACACACACACACACACACAGAGAGAGAGAGAGAGAGAGAGAGAGAGAGAGAGAGAGAGAGAGAGAGAGAAACTATGTGGGGGTGTCTATTGCTCCTGTGTGTGTGTAATACTAATAATTATAGAAGAGATCAAACGTTGAGAGGAGGAAGAGGGGCTATGGAAATTATGAATACAGAACTTATGTATACCAAATTATCAAAAAATAAAAAATAATAATTCTAACTTTAAAAACACAAGCCAATGTTTTATTCCTTTTGTAAAACTTGTTACTATAGCTACCTGACAATCTGTAAAATATTGACTGTTTCTGGAGTGATGTGTCTTCCTCATAAAAAAAGTCATAATTATGTGATCCCAGACTAGATATTCCAGAGTTTGTCCATAGGCCTGTGTGAACAACTGGAAAATGAGTAAATCATTGGAAAACTGCTAAATTGTTTCCTAGGGGAATCCTGTAGTGCTTCTTCATTGCTGATAAGATTCTAAAACCTTGTGATTTTAATTCCCAAATCTATAGCAGGGGAAACATACTAATACGAACATTGATGCATTAGCTTTCTGTTGTTTGTATAACAAAGTATACAAACAACACAAATCTATCTTGAAAATTCTGAAGGATACATTTCCAATCTTGATCTTACTAGGCTAAAATCCAAATATTAGCATAGCTAGGTTCTCCTTTAGGGATTTTTTAGAGAAAAATACTTTTCTTCTTTTTCATTTCCCAGCTTACACAAAGTGCTGGCATTCCTGTGCTCACAGCTACTTTTTCTCATTCTCAAATCAAAAGTCCTTATAAGTTTTATTTTCTCATGTACTATCACCCTAACAATTACAGTTTGGTCTCCATCTTTCACTTTCAATGAACTTGTGATGATACGAAGATCTCTTGGGTAATCTAAAACATTACATTTAATAATATCTGAAAAATCCCTTCTGCAATGAACAATAATAATATCACAAGGTCCAGGGATTAAGATGTAGACATCTTTCAGAAGCTATTATTATGCCTGCTAAAATTGGCCCTAATTCTAATAATTAAACTACCCTAATTGTATAGAAACATTCAATTATTTAAGTTTATTCAATGAATTTAACCAATGGATATAATGAGAGTAGGGCACTGATCATAAAAATAATCCCTTCCTAAGTAGAGAAATGGTTCCCTTGGTAAAGTGCTTGCAGTGTGTCTGTGAACACTTGAGTTTGGATCCCCAGGGCCTGCACAAAAAGGTTAGTGCTTCATCATGTACCTGTAATCCCATTGCTAGGGAAATCAAGGCGGGGGGGGGGGGACTCAAGGGCTTGCGGGCCAGCCAATTCAGTCATTGGTAAGCTCTAGTTATAGGGAGAGATACCCTGTCTCAAAAAAAAAAAAAGGTGAACAGTGAAGGATTCCTGGTTTCCCCATAAATTTGCACACAAATACCCATGTGTAAAATACATGTCCGTATACATGTGAGCATTCACATGCACAAAAATAATATTTCCCAATTTATTGTAATAGAAAATGGAATAGAAGTACTTTGGAGTAAGATGGCAGATTAGAATGCTCACCACTGAAAACTTGGTGTAAGCAAACAGTCAAAAGATAAAACCCCCCTATTCTGTGAGATAAAGTGTTTAAATGAAATGAAGCAAGGGAGGTCCCTGTAGGAATGCAAGTAGGAGAGTCAAATTAGAAATCACCTGCAAGCCCTCTTCCATGGGCATAACACAGCCAAATTAAGGTGCCCCAAGAAACAGCAGAAACTACAAAGAGGGCATGCTGCTCCATATATACATAGTGCACAAAGGACCAAATGAGGCAACAGTGCAGTGAAGAGGTGCAAGGGAACTACCAGGAAGAGACTTAAAGCTTCAATTCTTCACAACATAGAAGCACATAAACCATAGGCTGCAAAGGTAAATGGTTCCCATTTGCACAAAGTAGAGCCTGTCAGAGTGGGAAGGACTGGAGAACTTCAGCTTTCAACTAACCGCAGCTATGGCAGCAATTCACCCCAGAAGTAGCCTTCTATTTCTTATTGTCTATCGTTCAGCCTCTACTCTTGAAGATGTATCTCATGATGATCACGATTGGTTTGCCTTTGTGTGAATATTGCTCAGTAAGGTTTTAAGATTGCTGTGTAATATCTTCACCTAGTCTCAAACAAGACATTCTTTTGACTTTTTTAAACAACCTTTCACCCATATCTCATATCCCTTTAATTTATATGTCTTCTCCTCCATCATCCTTATCACCTCCTACATTTACCTATTAATGATTTTAACAATCTATAAATTTGCCGACCCTAATAGTATCACAGTTTTACCCTCCAGGGCACTTGACTGGCCCTGGTTTCTCTTCTATTCAGAGTTGATACTTGACTTATTCTTATCTCCACCACCTTACTCCTCTCCCAGTCCTGAACTTACTAACTAAAAGTACATTGGACTTCATACTATCCTTGAGTTATCCTCAATTATTGGTGGCAAGGGGTCACTGTAGTCAATAGGCACTGGTATGGTGTGAAAAGCAAGCAGTTGTGGGTTTTCTCAGTCTGTAGTCTACTTGGAATAATGTAGAGCTGGTGACACCCTGAGCTCTTACATCAACTGTTTTCTGCACCTGAACACTCCAACATTCAAGTGCCACTTGAACACTGTGAATGCTTCAACTGAAAGAATATAACCAATCCACACACACAAAATGGAGTAAGATCAGATACATAAATCCCAGTGCAGTAAACACACACACACACACACACACACACACACACACACACACACGCATGCACGCACGCACGCACACAAAACATAACATCTCCAAAAATTACTAATCCTATTATAATGGCATCTAGTGACAGTGAATTAGAAGGAATTTCAGAAAACTCAAAGCATCAATTAGAAAGTATGTTCAAGGACACAATCACCTAAACAAAATAAAAGATGGATTAAAAAAAGCAATGTGAAATGCTGGAATTGCAAAATCACAAACTCTCACCAACAAAATGGGTCAAGGAGAGGACAGAGAAGGATGATTACAAGGCGGAAGAAGTGGTATTGATCAGGACGTAAAACTCCTAGAGGAAAACTGAGTACATGTCAGTGCCCAGGCACAGGTAAGGACAGTCTGAGTAAAACCCCAGTTTCTCAGGAAATAAAAACAAATGGGATTTCATGAAGTTAAAAAGTTTCTCTATAGTAAAAAAAGAGCCATCAATTGATTGAAGAAGGATCCTATAGAATGGAAAATTCCTCTGCCAGCTACACAGTTAACAAGGATCAGTGACTAGCATGTGCAAAGAACTCAAAAAACTAATATCAAAAGAAGCCCTTCAAGAAAAATAAATAAAAGTAAATGAGCCACAGAATGGAACAGAATTCCCAAGGAAAGAAACACAAATGGCCAATAACAGTTTTTACAAGTATTCAATACCATCAGCAGTCAGGAAAATGGAAACTAAATGTGCTTCGAGACTTCATCTCACCCTAGGAAGAATGATTATTATCAAGAAAACAAGTGGACTAGAGAAATGCCTTAGTAGTGAGGAGCACTGGCTGCTCTTCCACCCTGGGTTGGATTTCCAGCATCCACATGGCAGCTCACAAGTCTCCTGTTCTAGGGAATCTGATACATTCTTCCACTCTGTGTGGGTACCAGGTACACATCTCATGGTACCCATACACATGAGACATACATGCAGGTAAAACAATCACACACAAAGTAAAATAATATTTCTAAATTTTTATTTGAAAAAATACACAAACCAAAAACAGATGAACACAAACGCTGGTGAGGTTGTGGGGAAGAGTAATACTTATCCACTGTTGGTGGGAATATAAATGGGTGCAGCCAGTATGCAAACTAGTGTAGAGAATCTCAAAAATTCAAAACCAGTTATATCAGTCCTGTGCATATACAATGTATCCATATCATATCATATCAGAGATACTTGCACATCTGTCTTTATTCCTGCTCCATTCACAATAGCTAGACATGGAATCAGTCTATATGAATGGAAGGTGCAAATACAGTACACATAAGGAATTTTATTCAGCTGCAAAGAAAAATGAAATTAGGAAAGTTAAGGGAAAATGTGTATAGGACTGGAAAATTACTAAGTAAGACAACCTAGTCCAGAAAGACAAATACCACATTTTCTCTTGTATGTGAATCTTAACTTTGAAATTTTTAGATCTAGATTTAGATTTATGGTTTTAATATGGTGTATGTATACAAAGAGGTCAGGAGGCTAGAAAGGGTGCATGAAAAGGGTAGAGGACTGTAAAACATACATGATAGGAAAGTAGGTGTGGGAACCTAGGAGTTAACCTTGAGGAGAAGGAAAGGATAAAAACTAAAACTGAGGAGATAGGGAAACTTTAAAAACTCACTACTTTATAAGCTAGATACAAAAGGTGCAGTTTTTAAATCAGAAATTTAAGCACAAATATTCCTATATGGGTGGCCACTGCATCCTCAGAAGAAAACATGAGTTAATAGATGAAAAACTCAGATATGGATAACCTCCCCCCACTTAAGTTTTTGACACAAGACGCCCTAGAGGCTCCTCAAAGAACACAGCTATTACCATTGCTCTTAGTTACCCACTAAAACTAGACAGTAAAATCCTACTGCTAAAGATACAACGCACTCTGGTTGCAGGACAACCAGAAATCAAGCTGGTGCTTTCCTCGAAACATCCTCTCTGCTGAGTAGCTCTCATAGTGCCAGGAAATACTGTGTGGGGCCACTATGGGACAAAAGCTAACAATAGTCTTATCCAATGGAATCTACATGCTACAACAGCAAGCTACTCTACAAGGTGTGGCTACTAACTGGTGCAATACCAGCACAAGTATTCCTGGATAACTAATTGCTTTCTGATTGGTTTTTTATCTGCTCCACAGGAAGGAACTCATACCTCATGAAATCGAGTCAGATGCCCATGGCTAAGCAAAGTCACAGACCCTAAGGGGAACCCACTGCTCTTGTTTTGCTTAATGGACATGCTATCACACTGCCTTCTAAAACATTTTATGTTTACAGTCAAACATAAATCCTACTCTAAACTTCTTCTTTTTGCAGTAGACAGTAGCCACTGCAAAGATTTACTGCCTAAAGTGCAAGAAATAATTACTATTGAGGGCTCATCTCTAAATAAGTTATTTATATCACCTGCCCAGCCCTGCTAAAAGCAGTTCAGGAAACATCACCTTAGAGTGCTTGGAATATGAGAACTTCAGGATCGGGAGGAATTTGATAAAATGCTGTCTTCTGGACGTGAAAAGACCACAGCACTCATGAACTAACAGCAATTGTGATTACCTGCAGGAGACCTGCACAAAATCAAGCCAATGGGCATTCAACCACGAATGGTACAGGTTCTTTGAGAAGAGCTATTGGTAACTTGTGGCTGCTTGGAGTAGGACCTCAGGGTGCTTTTGAGGATTGTTCGCATGTAGTTCCTACTCTGGTAGGTAAAGCCATACTTATGCAAGTGCAGGCAGCATTAACTAAACTTGGTGAGGTGAATTATTTACAAACAAGAAAATGAAGGTGAGAGGGAAATGTATTTGAGGGTCCAATGGGAGAAACAAAGGGAATCTAGGTTGGATATGATCAAGATAAACTGTGCACCTGTACAAAGTTGTCAAATAAAAGTATTTTAGAAGAAAATATGAGAAATATGAAAATAATTTTCTACTTAACTAATCACAAGCACAAGTGTTAGCTGAAACAATTGTTCATACAATATATTTTGATCATGTTTTCCTTTCCCCTAACTGCTTACTGATCCTTCCCATCTCCTTACCCATCCAACTTTATGATTCCACCTAACAAAAAACAAAATATGAGGCAGAAATACACTGAGTTTCTTTTGTGTTGATTAACTACTCTTGGGCATCCTGGGTATAAGACCTGCCCTAGAGTGTGGTTGATACACACAGTGACACTCCAATGATGAAAACTTAATTTTACTTTTCTAGCAGCTATCAATTGCAGATAACCTCTCGGCTAGAGGTGAAATCCTTATGTCCACTTCCCCGTCTCAGTACTGGGGTCTCATTGGCTAGAACCTGTGCAGGTCTTACACAGGCAAAACTCTTAACTGCAATGCAACATTTTCTCTGTATATCATTGGCATTAGTTTCTCTGTCATAAGGAAAACACCATTTGTTTTAATATGCATTTATATATTATAAAATATTTCTCTGTATCTATCTCTCAATATGTGTGTGATTCATTATTTAAGTTTTCAGCATAGCCCTTCTCTCTCTCTCTCTGTGTGTGTGTGTGTGTGTGTGTGTGTGTGTGTGTGTGTGTGTATAAGAGAGAGGGAGGGAGAGAGAGAGACAGAGAGACAGAGGCAGAGACAGAGATCAAGAGAGAAAGAGAGAGAGTGAGATAGAGTGAGAGATAGAGAGAGAGAGACAGAGTGAGACAGAGTGAGACAGAGTAAGAAATAGAGACAGAGAAAAAGTAACAGAGACAGAGAGAGATTAAATCACCCATAGGTGATTAAAACATTTTAAGAGGGTGACTGAAACTATATTTAGGAGTTATATTCAGGAATTAAAATCTTGACTGTGGAGACAATCTTTTCACAATATCTGCTACCCCAATCATTGTCAGGACTGATCTGGCTACACTGCTGCCTAAGGTGGACTCTTCCTCCTTCACCACTCTTGCACGTGTTTCCAGACTATAGATTTGTCAACAAGGACACCCTTCCATGATAGAGAAATGTTCTTTGGTCATGAGTACATAAGTAACTGCAGTTCTCTGGTAGGAATCTCCAAATAAGTTCTGAAGGAATATAAATTTGAACAACGCACATATAATAGTGGGTATAAAACACATGCACTATGTCAGCAGGCAGATAATCAAATACTGTTTCCAGAAAACTGAGTGCTGGGGATATAGGTCAATTGGTAAAGTGTTTTGCCGCACAAGCATGAGGATGAAGTGCAATTCCCAGGATCGATATAAAATGACAAGCACAGTGGACTGTAATCCCAGTGCTGATTTAGGAGGAGATAAGGAGATCTCTGGAGATCACTGGCCAGCCATCCTAACATAATCAAAATGCCCCAGGTCCCAATGAGAGACCCTGTCTCAAAAAATAAAAAAAAAAACAAGAGAAGAACGATAGTGAGAAATAAAACTGAGGCTGACCTCCAGCCTCTACACGCATGCACTTATACATGCACATGCCACATTTAGCATACAAACATGCGTGCATGTATTTGTGCGCACACATTCACATACATGCGCACATATGTGTGCATGCACAAACACACATACACACACACATGCAAGCATACACACACATGCACACACAAAGAAACCTTCAGGGAGTTATGACAGGGTCTTACGTTAGGTGAAGGGTTCTAATGTCACGTTTCAGACCTCAGAATGTAAAATTCCAGAGCACTGGGTACAAGTTCCTTAGACATTCTGGCATAGTTTTAAATCTTTTTAATAACTAGGTTATCTAACAGTGGGGAAATTTTCCCTTCTGAATAATTATTATGAATATGAATAGAGAAAATAAATGTTCAAAGTGCTACAAATTGCCAGGTGAGGTGGTACTCATGCCTTGTAATCCCAGCACTTGGGAGGCTAACACAGGCTTCTTGTCTGTTTGAGGCCATCCTGGGCTCCACAGTGTTCCAGGCCAGCCTAGACTACAAAAGAAAACCCTGTCTCAAAAACAAAACAATTCACAGCTATACATTTGTATACTTTAAATAGGATGTTTAATGGAGTGTACTATAGGTCCATTTTACCTGTATGATTCTTTGATTTAGATTCAGACTTAATAAATACAATATTTCCACACAAGTTTACATAAACAGTGCTCAATCTATTAAGGCATCATCATCATCATAAAAGTTAAATAATTCATCAACAAATACTAAAGACCATCAAGCGAGCAATTGATGATACCTGTCACAGTCCGTTTGTACAGTTTAACTACTTATCTCTACTTATCTGGTTTTTACAGTTTCACTTTTACAGTATTACTGATTAGTCACAAGAAAATTAACTGACAATAATAGGATTAGTCTCTCTTTTGAAATTCATAGACCATAAGCACAAATGCAGTGTGCTTCAAATGTGTGCTCTATCCTCCTCTGGAAGCCTGTTTCCTGGGAGGTCTGTACTTCCTTACTTTGTGAAGACTCAAGCTCTCACCTTTCTGGGCTCAGCTTTTCTTCTCCCAAATCCTTCTGTTGTCCTTTGTAGTCAAGATCAAAGGTCTCAGCCCGGGCCTCAGAAGAGTTTATCATCACCTGAAACTAGAAGATCCTCTCAGACACTAAGGAGGTTCCCCATGATAATGTGGGGAGGGGCAGTTTCTATGGAAACCAGGGCAAAGCAAACAGATGGTGGTATATGAGGGTAATGGCAGCAATTGGAAGCAAGAGGGCCACCAACACCTGGCTCACATTATTCAAAAGCCACTCAAATCACCACCAGCCTGAGCCATGAAAACCACAGCCAGGAAATGAGGTCTGGGATAGGCTACTGGGATTCAGATAGGCAGCCAAGCAACCATGAGATCCACAGCCAGATAGACATGGTCCTCCAGGACACTAACAAGGAGACCCTGACCTCTTTGTCAGCTTCCATGTCACCATTGATCCATGATCACCTTAAGCACAGCCCCGTGCCTGGGAAAAGTAATGAGGACACCACCTCACCAGGCAGGCTGAAGTGGGAGGTGATACCAGCTCTGACCTGTGTAACAAGTCGGAACAGAAAGAAGTGAGTGCAGATCAAAACCCTAGAGAAACAGTTCTCTGTCCTTGTGCTGTCCTCAAGCCATAAAGAAGATGGGGGGAGAGGGGAGACAAGAACAAACTCAAAATTCATCTCCTGATTAGTACCTCAGTGAAAAATTTTCCTCCTGAAGGCTACCTGAGGTTGATCTGTCCAGCAGTTAGACTAGTGCTCCATTGGTAAATATAGTGTATAAATACTGATTTAGTAGCTGATACATACGTGTGTGTGTGTGCGTGTGTGTGTGATAGAAAAGCAAAAATAGCTAATCTAATAAAGGAAAAAGGAAATAGACAAAAAAAGTAAAGGAATTCAGAAGTAAAGAAAATTATTGCATTGAGAAAGAGTTTACTAGAGAAGAAAGGTTAACAATGGATAAGACCAAGGACTGTGGAATAAGGAGATGAAAATTCACTTGCAAAAACAGAGGTGGAAAAAAAAAAGCTTGACTATGCCTATATGTCTGGATCAAACAGTGCCTTTAGTGCAGTATTTCCACTGACAACACCTATGGTGATTTTAGTACGTGAATGAGCATGTTTATTTAGTTGAATATATTTATGTTAATAGGTGAAAGCTGAGCAATTACCACATCAAATCCATGATTTCACCTACATTACTGTTTAAAGTAAATCACTTTGTTCATGCATGCATTCATTCATGCATTAAAATTCCATAAATGTATATTCATTATATACTTGCCAATGACTGAGCACAGTGTGGTAGTCTGAAAACACAACAGAGATTAAGATTAACATCGGAAACTTTACAAGCTTATAAGGAAGAACTATAACGGTAAAGCTGAATAACACAGGAATACCTTAGACATGACGCAACTAGAGTGTAAAATATACTTAATCCATGGAGTTCTCTGGAGATGATTACAGTAGTTTTTAATAAGTGAATTCTGGGTAGAGTGGATAGCAGAGAGAAACAAGTCTGAAAATGGTTCCCTCAAGTATCAACTCAGCTGCGATTCAGTCCATAGTTCCAGCAATGGAAGTATCATGAAACGGTGGCTAACATTCATAAGCGGTGTCCTCCACCTCACATTTAGCATTATCAATATAAATCCACACATAACTTTAAAAGGAAATTATTGTAGTGGCAAAAGTCATCCTGACTTTTAAAAATCTACTTCTTTCACCAAAGAACATTAAAAGAAACCTGAGGTAGATGTAGATCTGTAAAAGTCTGATAAAGGTTTAATTTTAAAATGAAAGTCCAGATCAAGGAAATGGCTCATTGTCTAAAGATACAAAATTGGCAACCTCAGTTTGATCCTTGGGGCCATATAGTGAAAGGACAAGAACTGATCCCTTCAGGTTGAACTCTGACCCCTGTATGTACATCATAACACACGGACATGAGCACATACATGTACATATACACACAGAGAGAGAAAATAAAGAAAAATGTTATAAATTTTCTATAAAGAAACTTTACAGATGAAAACAAATTTATTTCTCATGCTAAGGTCAAGGTTTAGCATTCTTCTTTTCCAGGCCTTCACCAGAGTCATAATCAAGTTGAAAATATAAAATAAAATAGCATATACTTTTGATTGGAACATTAATTAGAATTATTATGATCACCTTAGTTTTGATTACATAATATTACTACAATTAGTACTGGAGATGATATGTATATGTGTGTGTGTGCGTGTGTGTGTGTGTGTGTGTGTATACGTATACATATACATACATACATACATACATACATACATACATACATACATACAAACCTATGAATGAATATGGTTGAGAAGGGAAATAGATTTTTCTAAAATGTTCTATATAATGCATCTGGCCATTATGGAATGATTTCTTTTTTGAGTCAGGTTTTTTTTTTTTAATTTTTGGATAGAGTTTCAATTTGTACCCCAAACAGGCCTCACACTTAGGAGCCATCTTCCTGCCTCAGCATCCCATGCTTTGGGATTACAGTCATGGACTATCATGCCTGACTATCATGCCTGGCTCTATAGTCAGCTTGAAATCAGGAACTATATTAGAAGAAGCTGTAACACCCCTGCCTGGTTTCTCCATGCACACCTTTTTAAAAAAGTGTTCCCAATTCCAGAGTTGAAGACAAGGCAGAAAATACAGAGTGTTGACATCTGAACAAAGAATGATACATGGTTTATTATATTATAGCAAAAAAAATGGAGTTCAGGGTAAATATAATGGAATTATAAATGAGGCTCAAAGTAAATTTTTTGTATAAAATAAAATTAATAAATACTAATTATCTTAATTTCAGTTCAATTGTAAGTAGAAACAATGCCATTTAAAGACACATAGAAGCCTTATTTATAATAGCTAGAGGCTGGAGAGAACCCAGATGTCCTTCAACAGAGGAATGGATACAGAAAATGTGGTACATTAACACAATGGGGTACTACTCGGCTATTAACAATGACTTCATGAAATTCTTACGCAAATGGATGGAATTAAAAAAATATCCTGAGTGAGGTAACCCAGTCACAAAAGAACACACATGGCATGTACTCACTGATAAGTGGATATTAGCCCTAAAGCTCAGAATACCCAAGATACAATTCATAGACCACATGAAGTTCAAGAAGAAGGAAGACCAAAGTATGGGTGCTTCGGTCCTTCTTAGAAGGGGGAACAAAATACTCAAGGGAGGAAATACAGAGAAAAGATATGGAGCAGCGACTGAAGGAAAGGCTATCCAGAGACTGCCCCACCTGGGGATTCATCCCATATACAGACACAAAACCCAGACACTATTGGTGATGCCAAGAAGTGCTTGCTGATATAGCTGTCCCCTGAGAGGCTCTGACAGAGTATGACCAATAGAGATGATGATGCTCACAGCCAACCATTGGACTGAGGATGGGGTCCCCAATGAAGGAGTTAGAGAAAGGACTGAAGAAGGTGAAGGGGTTTGCAACTCACAGGAAAAACAACAATATCAACTAACTAGACCTGCACCCCCCCACACACACACACAGAGCTCACAAAACTCAACCAAAAACCAAAGAGTACACATGGAGGGACCCATGGCTCTAGCTGCATATGTAGCAGAGGATGGCCTTGTTTGGCATCAATGGGATAAGAGGCCCTTGATCCTGTGAAGGATCGATGTCCCAGTGTAAGGGAATACCAGCCCTGGGAGGCAGGAGTGGCTGGGTGAATGATGGAACCCCCTCATAGAAGCAGGGGGAGGGGGATGGGATAGGGGGTTTCTGGATGGGAAACTGAGAAAGGGGATAACATTTGAAATGTAAATAAATAAAATATTCAATAAAAAATAATAAAATCTTTTTTAAAAATCTATTCATTATGTAGCCTCAGCCTCGTCTCCAACTATGTGGTTTTGGGTTAAGAACATGCTCTATACCTCAGCTTGCGTTCTTCTCTAATTCTTAAAAAAGTCATGGCTTGGCAACATAGTTTAGTGATGGGTGCTCTAGCACCCAGCTCCTTAAACTGTGGGCAATTGAATACACTTAACTGAATGCACTAGATATGAAAAATTTAAGAACAATAACAGCTTCTGACCATGAAAGTGTCCAATTTTAGTGAATCCAAGGCATTTCGGTTAGCACATATCTATGCCACAATATACAACTTAGCTGCAGCCTAGCCTTGGTTCTGAACACAGACTTGCACACAGACAAGCAGCTCTAAGTAAATTCAGAGGGTTTAAAAAATAGTGCTTGTGTCTTTTGTAGTTTATGTATTTCTTTCCATGAACTAAAGAGTAAAACTCAAACTCAGATGACAAAGGGAAAAAAAAAGAAAGTTAGGAGGGAAAAGTGATAATGGTAGATAGGGGAGGAAATAGAAAGAGAATGGGGTATAGATCTGTAAACATATGATATTTATGTATGAAACTCTCAAACAATAAAAAAAAGCACTAAAATAATCTCAGTGGAACAAGGTACTCACATTACCTACTCCAAAGGTCTATAAGCCCAACCTTCATTGGCACCTCCTTATCAACAAAGATTCTCCTTGCATTTCTCTCAGACTACTTCAGAAACTTCTTGAAGATGACTTAATTTTTATTTCACTCTGTAAAACATATATATGTGGATAGATAGACAAATACAGACAGACAGACCAATAGATAGACTGATGTACTCTGTGTGTCAGATATGGGAGTTAATATTAGAAGTTAAGTTTCTAATAAAAGAATCTGTTTACCTCAGACGATTGCCAAGGTAAGCAGATTAACTGACAAACGTAAATTGCTGAACCTCATAATTGTTACTCAATAAATTCCATAGTGTGAAAAGAAGTCTTGGTCCATCACATTTTCCACAAACTCAAGATACCTTATTTCTGTGTGAACATATGCATGAATATCCATCCATAGCTTAGGAAAATTATGTTGCCATATTTGGGACATGTACAGTAGAAAGTCAAATTTTTTAAAATAATTTAAAGATAGTCTACAGTGAGAACTAACACAGATGTGCCTAAAGTAGCTGAAAAACACTCATCAAGAGATGTTTAATATTGTGGAGATGAAATATTAGCTAACATATTCAGGAGAAATAGAGGATGTGAAAGAAAACACGTAGAAATTGGACTAACAATGAAAACGTGGCAAGTTTTCAATAGCATAGTATCCCTCACTAGAAAACAAAGATTTGGAAATGCCACTGTTACTGGCAGCATAGTGGCTTGTTTTCTGAAATTCTAATCTCCCTCTCTTCCTCCTTCCTTCTCTCCCTCTTTTCTCTCCCTCCTCTCTTCCCTCCCTCCTTCCATCCTTCCCTCACTCCCTCGCCTTCTAGCCCCCTTCTTCCTTCTTCTCCTGCCCTCATCACTTTTATGACTCTGTATAATTATTACCATTTTTCTTTCCTAAAGTATAGTTCCCTTAGGACACAAACTTTGAATCAAATGTCACATTCAACTAACCACAAATCAATGTGTATTCTTTTTTTTTTTTTTTCCTTTCCTTCAAGCACTGGAGAGGATCGAATTTGGGGCTTCCCAAAAAAGTACTCTGGAATATATTCAGTACTCTTTTAACATCTGAAAAATTATTTGTTTGGTTTTAGACAATGTTACTTGGTAGCCCTGGATGTACTGGAATTCAGCTGTCCAAACTGGGCTCGCTTCAAACTTCCTTCCATTCCCTTCCATCTGCCTCTCTCTAGGATTGCCATTGGAACCGCTTACATTGTGCATTGTTACAAAGAATTATAACAAAATTAAAAAAAAAAGAGTTAAGAGTCAGAAGAATGAAGGAGGTAGGAAAAGAAAGGAAGAAGGAAGAAGTGAAGATAGAAGGAGAGGGAGGGAAGGAGGGAGGGAAGGAGGGAGATTGGGACTCTTCCTTCAAGAGAAAAATTCACTTACAGTGGAAAACAAATAACAGGCCTCTTTTCTGTGCAAATATTAGTATTTCCAAACAAAACAAGTAACTTGAAGATCTTGTGAAGCCATGTCTACAATGACTAAAAACACAGGCAAAATTTTCATTTATATAGAAGAGGAAAGACATTTTCTTCAGCTAACAATTTTAACCAATTATTGTGGTGCTGGTGAAAATTTTCCTTCTTCCAACAAAATTCACAGTATTTATTATTAGTCATTTAAAAAAATGTCTAGGCATTCCCTAGGATGCAAGTTTAAGGTCTTTTATTTCCACAAGGAATGGTCATTACGGGGCTAAAGCACTCTCTAAGCTCCTTCCTTTCTCACTCTCAACTGGGGGCTCCTGGTTGAGTAAGGCACTGATGATAGGAAAGAGTGCTAGTAAAGTATCATTTAACTACTCTAAAAAGTCACCACCTGGAGTTCAGAGTCCTACGGCAGGTATTTTTCTCTACAACTGAAACAGTTTAGTTCAAAATTTTACAACGGTTCTTTTCCTAGCAATTGAACCTTTTAAAGGCCTTCCATTGGGTTTTAAATCAGTCTTGTCCTATAATTTTCTTCATTAGTAATGCCATTCAACTACGCCCAGTGCTTGAGCTTTAAAGGCCTACACATTTGAAAGGTTTAAAATTTCTATCTTAAAATTTATGTAAATCCAGCAGGTTGCAAGCTTCATGAAATAAGCACCACGTGGTAGTGGTAATGTCGTCTTATGATATGACCCCATAATGTGCTGATTGACAGGCATGGGCAATACTCAGAATGCTTCCTGGAAAAAGAAAAGCAGAAGGAAAGAAATAAAAATCATAGGATTTATTATTAAGTTTCTCAAAATAAAAGTTACAGACTCTTTCCAAAATAATTTTTAAAAGGCTTCACATATTATTTTAGTGGATACTTGAGAAAAAATGTTCAACTAACACTAGGTGAATGTTTATATAGTACACAGTCCTTTACGTTCTATGTTTCTGATTTCAAAAATCTGATCTCTCTCTCCCACAAAAGAATGGGTATGCTGAATTTCACTTGTCACCCAGATTTCCACACCATACTCCTAGAGTCTAGAAAAAGAAGGAACATAGAGTAGTACTCCAGTGTATTACCATGGGAGAGTGTATGTTTCCTCCTCTGAAGAGTTTATTAAAAGAAAATTGATCATAATCTTTCTTGACCAGCTCCCAAGCAGTCCTAACATGGATGGGTTGGATGACCTTACATGACCTAGCTTAGATAGATGCTTCTAAAATTCTGCTTTCAATTTGATGGTTATAAAAATAGAAGAGAATATAAGCTGATTTTTATCCAGTAGACACCAAACACTCTATAATATGGTCATGGAGTCTTTGTAACAAAAAAGAAATTGCTTTCAATCTGATGCTTCTACCTACATAACGTTGCTTTAGTCTACCAAGAGCAGTACTATTAAAAAAAAATGAAATTTGAAATGCTATGTTAAAAGAGCAGCTGTGGTTGTAATAGAAAACCCATCTACCAGAACCCCTGGTTTCAGACACTTATTAACTCCCAGGGATAATGCAGCAATTTTTTCTCAGAGTTGAATCAGTGCATTAAGCTGAGCTAGAAATTTGTTGAGAAGGGAAAGAACAAAAATTATGCATTTGTCCTATTATCTGGTGGGAACTTAAGAAAAATACTAATTATTTCAGGATTTGGCTTTTTTTCTGACATATGGTTGGCCAAAGGCCAGCAAACTGATTAATAGCCCCATGTTGTAAACTCTAGTACTGGATATAACCCTAATCCAGTTTAGCAGTGGTATAAATAGTAAAGCAAACTGATGTACAAAACCTGAACTAAACTTCTAACCAAAAACTTGGGAAGCCTAGAAGCTTTAGATAATCAAAGTAAAAGCCAGAGAGGGGGAAGGAAACATGAGACTAGCCTAGGAGAGTTAGGCTTTTCTAAATACTTAAAGAATGCACCTCAAAGCTGGGCAGTGGTGGCACAGGCCTTTAATCCCAGCACTTGGGAGGCAGAGGCAGGTGGATTTCTGAGTTCAAGGCAAGCCTGATCTATAGAGTGAGTTCCAGGACAGCCAGGCTTACACAGAGGAACAAAAACAAAAAACAAAAAAACAAAAAAACACAAAAAAACACAAAAAAACAAAAACAAAAACAAAAAAAGAATGCCTCTAATGTTTCTGTAAAAAAAAGTTTCATACAAACTGTCCGGACCAGGTTGATCCCAAGGTGAAGGGAATGTAGGTAAGCCTGGGTAGGATTGGTCAGATAATAAAAGAATACTTTAGTGTTTTCCTCTGGAATTCCAAAATAACTGATAGAAACAATTCAACAACAACAACAAAAAAATAAAAATCTTTCAGCTTGTCATCACTACTACATCTGACTTTAATGAAAACTGACCTCAATCGTGTCTCTGGTCCATGTTCAAATAAAAAAAAAAAAAAGCTGAAATAGTACATTTTACTTAGAGTCTAATTCCTATTCCCTGCCAGGGAAGTAGCAAAGACAACTGGATAGAATTTCAGTTGAAATAATAAATTATCACTGTTTTTAGAATAACTATTCAAGAAAATGTGACTGAAAAATAATCAAAAATGCATTTGAACATCTGTTGAAGACACTAACTCCTGTAAGAGTTTATCAATATACCAGCAGATACGTTCCAAAAGTATCTCGGCCTACGAGCACCACATACATTCTCCTTATTTATTTACAGACCATGTAACTTAGTCCCCTAAAATAACATCCACATACTTTCTCATTCTGACTCACACAAGAGTCTGAAAGGCATTTCATTTATTTCAGGTCCTTTCTTGGCCTTGAGAACTAAGGTCTGTAATCTATTCCAGTGACTGGCACAAATGTTTTCTGAATGAATGTGTGAATTAGAGCATGAAAGGAAGAAAAAAATCCACAGCACAAATAAAATCATAGACAGAGAAATGGCAGAACCTGATCTAGCTAAAAATATTCAAAATGACCACACTTTGCAAGGTTCTTCATTTGTGTCTTTGAGTTGTCTATATAGTTTTGCATATATCCACGTGTTATCACATTAGTTCCATGCAGAAGTTTAGAGCCATGGCTCTATAAACTCTCAAATCTAGAGTGTAACACCTTCATTAATGTGGAATCTCAAATGATTGCCTTTATCTCTTTATCTTCTTTGAATTTCATTCATAAGATTCCAAGTCAGCCCACAAATCTTAAGGTTATAGAAGCATCAGTTTACTGATCTCACAACATTATACTATGTAGCTTTCAAAAGGCTCTGTTAGCATTAGAAATGAAACTAAGTTTAAATGATTTAACTGAAAAAAATCACATTAGATACACTTTCTTATGACTAAAACAATCCATCTCCTAGAAAAAATTTAAAGTGTGAAACACATACAGACACAAGTATTTTTTTTTTTTTATTTCAGTGCTTGGGATCAAATCCAGGCCTTTGCTTATACTAGGAAAACCCTGCCAGCAAACTAGTATATTCTAAAGAGCCATGTTTTTAATTGGTTTGGCAAGTAAGAGTAGTGGAAATTATCCAGCCATTCAATACTTTATGTAAGAACTGTGACTTTCCTGTTTCTTCTCTTACAAAAACAATGCACATCTGGTCAATTATAATAAACGGACTCTCTTCATGGTCAATATTATTTTGTATGAAACTTAAGTTAGTAAGGATATTTATTTATTATGGTCACTGTTGTTACTTGAAAAGGGGTCTCTCTGTATATTCCTAGCTGACTTGTTTACTCACTATGTGCCATTGTATAGCCCTTCTTTTTATCACACTAGTACATTACGAGATAATGCATATCTCTTCCTCTATGTGTGTTCTATTCCTTATGCCTTTCAATCAGTTATTACTTTCAGCATGTCACTGAAACTACTATGTCCAAGATCAGTATAATTTCCTCCTTTTAAATTCAATGGCATTTTAGCAATTTTCACAAGGCTTATATGGCAAACAGTGCTCCCTTAATACTCGTCTCTATCCTAGCTTCCATTTTAGACCTCTCTTCTTCCTTAAGGAATCTTCCTCCCTTATCTGTTCCTTTTACAACCTCCAATGTGTGAACTTTCACCAAGGTTGTACCCTTATCCTCAGCCCTCTTCTCATTTTGTAATTCCTTCCTCTTAATTCTTTCTTTTCCACAGTTTCAAATAAACCCATGTGAATGGCTCCTACACTTTTTAACTTTCTAGCCATCATCTTTTCTCAACACTAATCATGCATTTCTGAATACCAACCACAAATTTCCAATTGGTAGCCTATTTGCATTTGAATTGCACCATGCCATCTATTGAAGCATCTGCCAATGTTTAGAATCCTACTCTGTTCTAATTATACTCTGGATAATAAGAAGTAGAAAAAGTAAATGAATTATTATTCATGGCTCTTTGTTTCATTCTAAAATAGTTCTAAAATAGGGCCCTCCAACCTAGTTCTAATACTCAGCAGGCCATCAATGGAATCCATCTAAGAAATAAAGACACTAACCTAGCCTCAAAATCTGCTTTGTTAGGTACAGGACCTTCCTTCTACGGTTTGAAGCCATTACTATGACAAAGGGAATTTCTACAACTTGAGAAGATTTTTTAGAAAAACTTATTTATCATAGATAATATGCTACCTGTCTTTTTATCATATGCTTTCACATAAGATGAATCACACATACAAGCCATTCATGGTAGCACATATGTCATAATCAGAGCACTTTCAATGACCATTAGTGCAAGGTCACCATCAACTTCAGTTATATAGGAAGGCCAGCCAGGGGACTTCAGGAGACACTGTCATAAAACACGAAAACAGACAAGAAAGCTTAGCATTCCAAGTTCAAATATTTCTAAGAAATCTTGTGATGCCCAATGGTAGCACTTATGGATGGACTCAGTGGTTAAGAATGCTTTTTGCTCTTACAAAGAACCACTTTTGGTTTCCAGCACCCAGCAACTAACAACCATCTGTAACCCTGGTCCCAGAGAATCCAATGTCCTCTTCTGGTCTCTGTGGGAATTGCATGCATGTGCTACACAGGCATACATGCAGGCAAAACATCCACACCCATAAAATAAAAGGAAATGAAGAAAATGATGATCCTTTTCTCAAGTGTGGGGCAGTCCCAGTAACTTCACATAGTAAGAGATTGTCTAAGAACATTTACTTCTGTTTTCAGAGCAATCTGTGTTTGAAGAATCCAAGGAGGCCAATTAGCTTACGTTGCATGAATCTCTTAGGTTTTGCTTTTACATGTGATAGTACTGCATTTTTTCAATAGTTGTTCTTGAGATGTGTTCTGTATACTATAAATAGTATGCTTATGAATTATTTTGCTTAAATTAATCTTAAAAACTCCCTGCCCAATAGTGGAGGGAAAAAATATATCTCTGTAAACGAATGATTTTCAAAAATTTTTAGATATTGATTTGTACTAAATCTACTTGAACATCTAGGCATAAATCATAGCCAAGCCTATGTTTCTTTGGGTTTTCACAAAATGTAGAAACACTGGCTTTAAAGCAGACATATGCTATGTTGCTGGCAGAGCAGGCCTCTCACTTGAGTCCCCTACATTTAAGTAATATTAGAATCCCTTCAGGTATGAAGTTTGGTGGTCACGTTCTTTTTTTTTTTTTTTTTTTTTTTGTAGTGTCAGAAGTCAGATTAAATCCCAATGTGATACACATTCTTCTCTTAAACTCCCCATACAATATAAATATATAACAGCACAACATAATATATAACAGTAAATATAAAGTCCCCATATAAGCATATAATAGTATAATACAATGTAAACTATAAATACAAATGGTATTTACAGAAACATACTAGATAAAATCTGTTGTTCAATTTCAACTTCCAAATTAAATCTGATGCCCTCATCTGGCATGCAGGTATACATGCAGATAGAGAACTCACATACATAAAATAAATAAATAATGGGGTCCAGACATCATGGTGCAGGCCTTTAATCCCAGCTTGTAAAAGGCAGAGGCAGATGACTCACTGGGAGTTCAACGCCAGCCTGGTCTTACATAGTGTGAGTTCCAGGACAGCAAGTGCTACACAGTGACCTCAAATAAAAATGTGGATGGTAGGCCTGGGTGTGGTAGGACAGAACTGTCATCTCTGAACTGAGGGTGCTAAATGACAGATTACATATAAAGTTGTGGCTGCTGTGCCAGGTATATTTTAAGTACTCCATGAAAGACAGCAGGGTAGCTCTTATAATTACTTCCTAGACTTTTTTATTTTTTATTTATTTATTTTTGCAGTACATTGAACACAATGCTTCAGCCATACAAGGCAAGCAGTCCACCACTGAGCTGTACCACAAGCCTTTTTTTCATAGTGCTGTCAGCTAAAGATGACTAATTATTTGTGCTAGAAATTAAAGCAAGTTACTTTATCATTTTTTAAAAAAACAATAAGTAATTATCCACCAGTGTCTTCCTTCTAAATCAACTTTCAAATGTTATACTGGAGATGATGGTTTCCTAATCCATAGAACTTTGATTAAATACATACTGGTAAAATTATAACATTGAAGAATGGGCCATACTTATGATGAAACAACTGTATGAGAGGTGACAGTGACATAAACAGACCAAATGGTCTCACAGTAGTTGTTACCTGAGGTGAATATTCTCTGCTGCTTAAAACTGAAGTTTAATTAGTCTTGACTCATTGTTGGAAATCTCCCAAGCAGAAATGTTTGGCTTGAACCCAACTCTGTCATAGGCTCTTATTTCCAAAAGAGCTAAACCAAAGAATATAATTCAAAGTCAAGAATCCAAAGCCAGACTTTATAAATTATAAATATACTGCATTCCAATTTAATCATAGACTCATAAAAATCTACCTTTCTTTTTTTACCATGCTGGTGTATAGCCACAAAATACAGCGTTTTGTTGTTCCTGTAATTAGGGGTTGGATGGGTATGTTTTGTTTGCTTTTTTAAAGTATTTTTGTCCTTTTCTTTTTTTTTTTTTTTAACACACGGTCTGACCATGGAAGCCTAGTCTGGCCTCAAACTTAATATACTTGTACCTCAAATTCCAGAGTGCTATGATTATCACTTTGCACATGCTGAGCAAAAAAAAAAAAAGATAGTTTTTTAAAACAGAGGATCAAAATCATCAAAGTTCAATATGCTGCGCAAAAAGGGGTAAAGGCTACTTAAAACATGATCTTGGTAAAGCCTCTGTGTGCACGCATGCATGCATATTAAGTTGTAACAGAAAATGCTAGTGCTGGCCTCACTCTTCTCTTCACCTAGTTTCCCTCTTTTGCCCTAGTTTCCCTCCCACCTTATTCCCAAGTCCAGGTTGTAGATGAGAACACACTTATGGAATAAGAGGATCTCCCACATAGTTTTTCCACTGGATGTGAGCATGTACATTTATGAATGCAAGCACCTCAAGGTGAGTGTTTGGTGGACAACTTTCAGAAGTTGGCTTTCTCCTTCGACAACTCAAACTCAGGCCATTGGCATAGATAACATTACCATTTTTACCCACCAAACTATCCCACACTCCCTACTGAGATGGTTATTGTATTGTATTGGTTTTTTTTTTTTTTTGAGACAGAGTTTCTCTATGTAGCCATTAGTCCTGGAACTCACTCTGTAGACTAGGCTGTCCCTGAAGGCAATTATACTTGTAATCATAAATCAACATTCTAATGTGCTAAAGATGTAAATTCTATGCAATATCTACACGTAGAAGGTATGGAATTAACAATGCTGAGGGTTCTGAAGGCAACACCCTGCATTCTTTGTAATCCCAGGCTCTGCCATTTCTAGCTCTTTGGTCCTGATCAATACACACCTAATATCTCTTGTGAATCTCAGGAAGAATCTCTGCAAACACAGAAATGGAGCTAATAACAGAACTTCATCGTACTTTAAGAGTTAAATGGGATAATATATGAAAAGCACTAGGCACAGTGCCTGGAATGTGCAATGCTGGTTTGTTACAATTACTGCAACCAAATGTTGAGCAGCTGTGCTAAGAAGAAGGTAGAACAAGGACAACAAAAACCCAACAGTCCTGAACACTTTAAATGCACCAAGTTTGAATTTGTCCTGGTATTTTTAAACTTTTATTTGAATTTTTATTATGTTCTGCAAGTCTAGAGCCCTTTCCACAACCATATATGCAAAATGTAAAGCAGTGGGCTAGAAAACAATTCCTCTGTTTAAAACTCTGCTGGGCTGGCCAAGTGTTAAATGTCACCTTTGTCTCTCATGCTAACAAAAGTGGTTGTCATAAAAGATCTGCCCTTTTTGTCTAAAAGTATGTTTGCTTCATCTTGTTCTAGATAGAAAGAATTAATTAAATTGCAATTTTAAAAGGTCTCTACCTAGGTAGCAAGGCATAATTGAAGGTGAACAGATCCCTTCTAATCCACTTAATTTTATCAATAAAACACAATATAAAATTAACCCTTGATAATCCAGTTAAAGCAAAACATATTCTATAAAGACACATAGTTATCAGCTCAACATCAAGCCAATCAATAGTGTAACATGGATGGGAGTGGAGCTCATCTGTCCCTACCTCTAGCTGACAGTGCTAGCAGAAGGAGAGTCAATTTCCTTTAAAGGTATTCTCCCCAGTGGGTTTACCATGCATGCTCCAGTGGAAGGTCCACATCAATTTGTATAAGAGCAAAACAAATTTGACGTGATAGGTTATTTTATATATGAATGAAGTTTGGAGTGATGGGGGGAGAGCCAGGAGGAGTTAAGGGGACTAGTGGGAGGGAATGGATATGAACAGAATACATTGATGCATATATGAACTTCTCAAAGAATAAACATATATATTTAAAGATACATAGTTGAGGCCGGGCGGTGGTGGCACACACCTTTAATCCCAGCACTTGGGAGGCAGAGGCAGGCGGATTTCTGAGTTCGAGGCCAGCCTGGTCTACAGAGTGAGCTCCAGGACAGCCAGGGCTACACAGAGAAATCTTGTCTTGAAAAACCAAAAAAAAAAAAAAAACATACATAGTTGATTATGCAATGGCAATGCACATTTTGAAAAAAGCACACTTGAGAATAGACACAAAGATTAGAGCATTTAACCTGACAGTGTTTAGACTTTAACACAGAACATTCTGGGAGAAAGACTGTTAAGGATATTATTTTTCTTCAGCAGAATAATGAGCCTTTATGCTAAAGATAAATTCACATTACTCTTTACTTCTATGAGGTAATGACACTTACCTTTCATAATACATACTGGCATGGAATAGCTGTTAAAACTTTTAAACATTTTTAGGTCATGAGAGCCACTACCATTGAGATGTTTCCTGTCTATGGCCATACAACCTTGAACACATCCTATCTCATCTGATCTCAGAAGCTGAGCAGGATGAGACCTGATCAGTACTTGGATGGGAAATATGTTTCCTAAGCCTTTTAAAAATGGGCTAAACTATTCCAGTGGCTTCACTGCTGTTACAGGCAAATCAGCTTTCAAATACTGCTTACCAAACTGATGGGACTGATTCTTCATTTTAGTCTTTTCGCTTGACACTTGAAAAAAATCACCATTTTCTACAGCTTGGGGTTTCTGAAAAGTACACCTATTCATTTGCTGGCTTCTGAGTTTGATCTTCTAACTAGTTTATGATAACTTTAGATAATACCATTCCAACAAAGCTTGGCAGTTATGGCAGGCTTGAAAGTATGTTTTAAGTCAGGGCTCAATGTATATATGCAAAGACAGAAGAGCAAGGAACCTAACATAAAACTACTGAAGAACTATAGGACAAAGTACCTTCATGCTCTATATACAAATTCCAAATGATGAAAATAGTGTGACTAGGAGTTGTGACTTGATCAAGAGTATTCAGTTCATTCCCTTGTTTATATTACTTGTGAGTGAGTACCATTACAGAATCCACCCTAAAACTAGCTTTGTTCTTAGTAGTTAAAAGAGAAATGAGAGAGAGAGAGAGAGAGAGAGAGAGAGAGAGAGAGAGAGAGAGAG
>NW_021604563.1:20004164-20018433 GCF_004785775.1 Grammomys surdaster
GAGAGAGAGAGAGAGAGAGAGAGAGAGAGAGAGAGAGAGAGAGAGAGAGAGAGATATCACTGCATGTGCTATCCCCTAAATGAAATCTTGAGAGAAGCCTCCTAATACCATACCCTTCAGGATTCTGCACTAGTGCCCACAGTATGCATGGAGGACATAAAATGGATCAATATCAATCTGGAAGAAAGAAGTTAGGGTAAAATTCTCCTAAGCCAACTAATTCTTTCCCAGTCTTTCATCAGTCTGATAATTTCAACAAAAGGTCAATGTTGGGTTTTTGTTTGTTTGTTTGTTTGTTGTTAAATGTTACTGCAATTTGTTAAGTTGTGTAGACATTCGGTTTAATATACCATTTTCTTCTAAATATAAATTTACAAGGCATTGGGATCTAAATTGAGACATATGCTACTACATGACATCTCATCAACAGTGAGCACAAACAATTCTAAACAGACAAAGGAATAGAAAGCCAGATGTGGTGGCACAAATCTATACACTTGGAAGGCACTAGGAGGATCACTGAGTTTGAGTCTAACTTGGGCAATGAGTTCTTGTCTCAAAAATTAAGAACAGATGTTAACTTGGACTATGAAGTGATATGAAATAAAATACGGACAAACAGAATTCGCTTTCTGTAAACAATTGGAAACCCAATCCTTGATAGATGGTTCCCACCAAGAGAAACATTAAGACCTCAATGTCATAGCTTCACCTAAAACTTATCAGTTTTGCCTTTCCTAAACTTCTCTACATTCCTACCCTTGAGGGAATAAGTCATATATCCCTCTTACTTACATTCACTTATAGACACAGCATCCTCCTCCATGCTAGCTCCCCTTTTTGCTATTCCCACTTATGGGCACGCTCAGGAGATTCTTTACAACCTGCAGGACTTACTCATTCTCTAAACATCTAAGATCATGTTCACATTTACGTCTTCATGTCTGCTAGCTGTTCTGCATCACTGTCAGCATGTTATGGGTTTTTTTTTTATGGCTACACACATTTGAACTTAAGAAGCTTTCCCTGCATTAAAACTCTGTGCCTTCATACCAGTGTGACATTTACCCTCTCTATATCTGCATCTCCTTTTCTGAAAGAAACATAATCATGGCATTACTGTCAAGAAAATATAAGACAGTGCCTGAGAGAACTTAAGTCTCACTGGAGTTACTATCAAGAATACACTGCAGCTGGGTGGTGGTGGCACATGCCTTTAATCCCAGCACTTGGGAGGCAAAGGGAGGTAGATCTCTGAGTTCAAGGCCAGGTAGGTCTACAGTGAGTTCTAGGACAATCATGGATACACAAAGAAACCTTGTCTTGAAACAGAAAAAGAAAACAATAGAATTCACTGTAAAGTCTAACCCATTTGATTGTATTTCTAACCTTGAGAAACAAGCGCTTCTCCTATGTACTAGGGCAGAGATAAGAACACATTTTAAGATTTTTTTTAAATCAGGCTGAGAAATATAAGAAGTCTTGGGCTGTAAATATAATATTGCTTATTATTGCTGTTCTAGATCAGTCACAGAACAACTAACCACCTAATATTGCTGATTTTTTTTAATAGTCTGGAAAATGGATTCAGGGCTGGAGAGATGGCTCAATAGTCAAGAACACTTATGGCTCTCGCAAAGGACCTGGGTTCAGTTCCCAGCAACCACATGGTGGCTCATAACCATCTGTAACTCTAGCTCCAGGAACCAACCCAACACCCTCTTCTGGTCTCCATGGGCAACAGGAACTCACATAGTACACATATGCAAGCAAATCATTCAATACATATTATCAAGCCAAAGCCAAACACTTAAAACACTCATTAGACACATAATAACTTACAGGTAGGTATCTTTTCAATTCTTTTTAGATTCCATGAGAACACTTGGCCTCAAATTTCTAAATCATTTGTTAAAAGGACAATGCTTTTTGCTATCTTAAAGGAAAATTTCAGTACTGTAAACTGAAATTCCCTTTCTAAAGTAAATAGCCTCTGCTCCATTCATATAAAAGAGTCCTCCTTAAAAATACTCTCCTTGTACTATTTTAGGATTATTTTTTAAACATTGCAAGAGTATAATAAAAGTATCATTCATTTTGACATTTTCATAAAAATGTAACTAGTGCAACCACAGACAAAGCCTTAATTATCCATGAAGAAACTATAGAAACTAAAGACAAACACTATAAATATCTGTCAATTGAATAATCTAATAAAACTCTTAATCTCTTCGAGGGTATTTAAAAGTTTTATGTCTTAAAAAAGAGGTGGGTGTGACTCTATTTACTTGATGAAATTCTTGAAGCAGTTTCTCCTTGAGTTTACTTCTGGAAAAGAAATGGAAGACAAAGAAAGCAAAGAACAAATACCAATATTGAAACTGCATACCTTCACAAAACAACAACAATAATAACCTAAGTGCTTGAGAGGTTCAATCTAATAAGGATTAACCAAAGGCATTAAGCTGGTTTTTGAAAATGCAGTTATTGTAGTAGATTGATATTCAGTAACCCATGTTTTACTTTGAAGTATCAGAATGTTAGGTATGGAAGACAAGATACTTCTCAAGTAGAGTCCAAAGGAAATAATAAACATTTCTATTTTTTCAAACAAAATGTTCAATAACTTTAAGAATAAGTTTTCTTATATTTTGAAACACAGTCTAAACACACCCACACATGTTGGCAAAAGACAAAGTTCAAGGTTCAGGGTTCTAGTGACTTCATATAGCCTTCAGTTCTATTCCAAATCCTACTAAATGTAAATAACAACAACCCAGTAGCCTGGGACCTCTGCCATTCTAAAGCTAGAGGAGTTTTCTACATTCAAATTCCTGAGCCCACACATCTGCCCCTGCCACTGTTGGGCCTTTATTTTTCCTCCTGGGGTTGCTGGAACAGAGGCTCTTTCATTTCACAGGAGTATGCATTCAGCTTTCACCTCAGTTTACCCAATGCTCCTCAGATATACTAAAAACTGTTATTCTAAGTTAACAATTGGCAAATGAATCAATGAAGAAAACTGATTGCTATGAAGAGGCGGCAACTCAGTTGCCACGTTCTTTTCCCAGTTTTCACCAGTCTTGAAGGAGTGGATTTTAGAAGGAAAATCTTTCGAAGGAAAAGCAAAACTCAAAATAAGTGCCAATGTGTGAGTTGGGGGGGTAGGGGGTGGTGGAGGGGGAGGTGGGTATGTCTCATACTACATTAAATTAAAAAAAAAAAAGGCCTCATACTCCCAGAAGAAAAAGAAGGGGTGGAAAGGAGGAAGGAGGAGGAAGAGAAGGAGGAAGAAGCAAAAAAAAATTGTTCCTAACTTTCTACTATTTTGTAAATTATATACCCCACCTGCACACTCTCAAAATAATTCCATTCCAGTGGTTTCACAATAATTCCAGCACCTCAGGAGTCTTCCCCTCCCTTCCCATCAGTACCCTCATCCTTTACAGACATGCTCTACTTCCCTGAACTCGGTACTTTGAGCATATTTGTTAAATGTCTCACTTTAAAAAGCCTGAAAGGCACTTGTTTTTTATTTTACTTGACTTCACCTAACCTTGTGAAGTCCCTTTACCAGTTATCTCCTAAACTTGGTAGTTTTCTTTTTCCTTTAGAAACGAAAATGTGGCACTAACGTCTCAAGGCAAACAAAGCTAACTCCACGAAAAAAAAAAATGAAATCGACGCAACAAAGGAAGAAAGGAAAGAAGGGGGGTATTGTGGGCGGTGATGCTTTCGTCTTCTAAGGAGAAGCTTCCAGTGTAACTTCTGCAATTTAACGGTTCTGAGGTGGAAGAGGACTAGTGTGTTGGAAAACAACAAAGGTGGGCTCCCACTCTCCTTACCGCCGTAGAGCCAGAAGAAGATGCAATATACACATGGATCACCATCCTGGAAACAGGGGCTTCTCTGGTCGATCGCTGGAGTCGTGAAAGGAGCTGGGAAACAGCTGCGGCACGTCTGGAACCGAGCTAGGGGCCAAACAGAGGTTGGATGAGGAGGGTGGGGGAAGGTGGAAGGGGAACTGGCCAGAGCCCCGCCTCCACCGGCGGCTGCTTTCAATGAGCTTCCAGCACTGCAGTCCCAGCCCCAAACCCCGGAAGGCTCAGGCTCATTTGCATCATTTCTAAATTGTTTTTTTTAAAACACAGGATCTCGAACAGCACCGCGAGATCTGTTGAAACAATTCCTTTTGACTATTCCCTCTCCGGGAAGGGGGCGAGGGGAGAAATAAAAGAAGGGGTAGAAAAAAAAAATCACTCGATTAGAATAAAGGACCTTTTCCCATGAACACCAGAAGTTTTTTGTGTTACTTCCTGCTCAGAAATGTATGCAAAAAAAAAAATAGCCGAAAGCTAACTTTGTCTTGAATCAAGACACTAGTTCAAATTCCTTTAAACCCACGTTATCAAAGCCTTGTATATTTTAAGACACCAATAATGAAGTGAGTGATTTTTAAAAAAAAAAAAAAAAAAACCTTAGTTGGCAGCAGGAATTGAGTGCTGAAAAGTGCTGTGCGAGGAGGAGGGCTGGAGAGAAGTTTCAAGTTTCCCCAAACCGGAAAGAACAGAATAGGTTTTCTTTTTGTTTAGAGTTTTGTTAATATATGGAATAAATTCTTCAGTGAGAATTTGCAGGAGATCTAAGCGACAGCTCTAGAATGAAGGAGAAAAAAAATATTCTACAACCCTACAATGAGAGGAAATTACAGAGAAAAAAATCAAAACTCCAAAATGAAGGGGGAAATTGCAGAGAAAAAAAATCACCTGAAAATACTTTAGAAGTACTTTTTGCCCTTGGTGTCTCGTACCTGTAATCTCTGCACTTGGAATAGTAAGACATGATTGCCAGAAATTAGAAGCTAGACTATGCTACAATGTGAGACTATTAAAAACCAAAAACAACCAAACAAAAAAGACTTTTTACAAGTTATCAAGTACAGTAAACTAGAGTAATCTAGCCACCATGTTCATCACCAACATCATGACTACTGTTAATTTTACTTGCCAATTCACATGACAAGAAAAATATAATCATAAGTCATGATTTTGAAAAAAATTATATTGTTTCTTTTACATTTATCACTGTACAGCTTGCTTGGAGTTCTACATTAACTGTCTGGACTTATAGACTCTTAAAATAATGAAAAAAAAACAGGAAGAACAAAATATTTCTAATTAGTCTATAAACTATTGAATGCAATCAATTACTCCCAGAAAACTGAATGGTAGCATTAGCAGAGAATCTGGTGGGCTTTATCTATACCTTAGAGAAATGAGGCTGGACATGTAGTTCTCTTATAAATCACACTAAGACCCAAAGTTGGATTTCTAGTACCACACACACACACACTTGTGTAATAGATATACTTGTCTTAGTGAATATAAGCCTATAACTTGTTTAATACATAAAACCTGTTGATTCGTAATGATAAGACTTTGATACATTTTTTAAGGAGGAACTATTACCAATATGTCTAAGGTAAAGATGATGGATATTGTTATACCATTCGGCTTTTTCCTCACTACTTTCAGCTATCCTTGAGATGGGTATCATAGACTAGTCATTCTAGAATGCCATTTCTGTTTAAATCTTCTATAGAGACATTGTCCTAGATCACTTGCTTTTATTATTTGCCTGGAAAAGTTACAGTCAATTTGAATAAACTGGGTTGGATCAAAGAGTTTTCAAATAGCACGTATAATCCATTCCCTTAGAAAATCATGACAACTAAATGCCAATGCCTTTCAAAAATTAAAAATAAACCCAGATTGTGTGCAGAAAACTTAGAAAACATTGAACACCATGCATGCCATGTGCCCATAGTCCCTGCTACTCAATTAAGAAGATTACTTGGGTTCAGAAATTCCAAGCTAGCACAGACAACTTAACAAGATCATGTCTCTTAATTGAATACAGCTCCAGTACCTAAAGATAATTACCACTGTGTTACAGATCAGCTTCTCCAGGTAGAGGAGATAGAGCAGGCAACAAGTAGTTAAAAGTAATGGTATGGAAGGAAAGGGTACTTCGAATATGTATTTATTATAAAATGCTATTTTGTAAAATTCTGCATACAAAAAATATACTTATGTATTCTCCCATGTTAAAAAATATGATTTTAAATGGTTTTATGTGTTTCAAATTTATAGGCATACCAAAAGTTATATAAACAATTCTCTCGGCTAGTTTTTTGACAGCTTGACCCAAGCTAGATTTATCTGGAATGAGGTACATCAAGTCAGAAAAATACCTCCTTCAGATTGCCTGTAGGAAAGTCTGTGGGGCACTTTCTTGATTAACAACTGAGGTGGGTGGAACAAGAGAACTGATGCCTAAAAACTGTCCTTTGATCTCCATACATACACTATGGCACCATGTGAGACCATGCGTACATGAACACCACACAAACAGACATACACAGACACACACACACACACACACACACACCATGTGTATTGTTCACACACAATAATAATAATAACGATGATAATAATCACAATTTTAAATTTTTATTATTTGACGTAGAACTGCTGATAAACTGAATAGACTCTGGAGATGACAGCCCAGTGTCACTGTTGACTAGAATGAAAAAAGAATGTTAACTGAAGAATTAGTTAATGTTACCCTAGTCACGATGGTTGGATTGTGGAGATTTGAGCTAAGTGCTTCTGTTTTGGTTGCAGAGAATAGTCTGAATATAATATTCATTCATTCATTCATTCATTCATTCATTTACTTATTTATTGTGTGTGTGTGTGTGTGTGTGTGTGTGAGAGAGAGAGAGAGAGAGAGAGAGAGAGAGAGAGAGAGAAGAATGAGAAGAATGTACCTGTTTAACTGTGTCTGTAGTTTCTGGCCTGCACACACAAGAAGCCTTAGGACAGATTATAGAAGTCAGTTCTCTCCCTCCTGCCACACTGTGGGATTCAAAGATCAAACTTAGGTCATCATGTCTTCCTGCAAGGGCCTCTACCCACTGAGTCATCTTGTCAGCCCAAAGGTCATTTTTTTTAAACAGGTCCTACTCTACATGCCTCTCCTCCCAGTAACATCCCTTGATTGACCTGCAGTAAACATTCTTGCCGGGCGGTGGTGGGGCACGCCTTTAATCCCAGCACTTGAGAGGCAGAGGCAGGCGGATCTCTGAGTTCGAGAGTTCGAGGCTAGCCTGGTCTACAGAGTGAGTTCCAGAACAGCCAGGGCTACACAGAGAAACTCTGTCTCGAAATAACGAAAAAAAAAAAAATTCTTTACTTTTTTAAGGTAGAGGTTACTATTTACATATTCTAAATTCCATTTGCTAGAGTAGATCCCCATGTGGCAATGGTCATGAGTGTAGCATTCCTTAAACTACATATTTTAGTTCCCTGTCCTGGATTGTTGGTCCAATGATTGCACAGGTGTATACTAAGACAATTTCAGTGATCTCACCATTGGTAGTATTAGGGAGTATAGCATGTGCTTGTAGGGAATAGATTGAATTTTTAAAAGCATCAAAATTGAAGATCTTTCTCATAAAGTGAGGCTCTGTAGAGAAGAATCTCAATAATCTCTACAAAATGACTTGTAAAATGTGGCATACAATAAGAAGTAGAGGAAACCTCCAATCTAGAGACTCTACCTTGTGTTTCAAATTTCATTTTATCACTCCTCGTAAAGTATTATCTGTACCCATTAGAGATTCCACTTCATAATGAGATACCTCTCTCCTCCTAATTTGATCTTTTTCATATCTTACTTAGAATTAAAAATTCCAGGGAGATTCGTCTTTACATGCACACACCGTGGGAAAAGAAAACCTTTCCTTTTATCCTTTTTAATATTTACTTGTTTATTTATGGAGTTCCCCCTGATTTGTGGTGCGTGTGTGTGTGCATATATGCACACACTAATGACATGAGATTGGAGGGTGGGAGTCTGTTCTTTCCTTCCACCATGTGATTCCTAGGGATCAAAATCAGATCACCAGTCTCAGTGACAAACATCTTTACCCACTAAACCATCTTACTAGGCCTAAAAATTGTTTTTTTCTTACTCGGTCCAAACATTTGACCACCTTGGCAGAAAAAGCTCTAAATAATCTCTGATCTCCTTTTGACTGCAACTAACCCTGCCTTGCTACCTCCCTCCCTCCTTCCTTTCTTCCTTCTTTCCTTTTGCTTCTTTTTAAAATTGCTTTGATGGAGCTGAAAAGATGGTTCAGTAGTTTAGAAGCACTGGCTGCTCTTCCAGAGGACCTATGTTCAATTCCCAGCTCAAAACAGTCTGTAATTCCTATTACAGGGGAATCTGATGCCCTCTTCTGGTCTCCACAAGCACTACATGCCCATGGTGTCAAGAGATGCATGGAAAATACCCATGCACATAAAATAATAATAAAATTTAAAAACTCAAAAAATATTTTAAGGGTAACCTGAACTACATAGGGAAGGTAGTTTGTTTAGAGGGTTTTTTACTTTATGTATATGAGAATTTATCCTGTCTGCCTGACTGTTGGTATGTGTACCACCTGCATGCCAGATGCCTTTAGAGTTCAGAAGAGAGCATCTGATAGCTGGAACTGGAGTCACAGATTTACAGACCTTTGTGCCCCACCAAGTGAATGCTTGGAATCAAACCCAGGTCTCCTGCAATGGCAGCCAGAGCTCTTAATCACTGAGCAAGAATATGCTTTAAGGGATGTTTCTGGCCTCCACAGCCACCAGACAGAAACAAAATGCTCAGGTGTTGTGAATATGAATAACACAGCTATTCATATTAAAATAAAGAAATTAAAATACATATTTGTATTTATTCCCTGAGAATTTTAGACATGATTATAATGTATTTTAATCAAATCTACCCAAGACTCTTTTTCAACTCTTCACAAACTCTGTCTCCAACATTTTCTTCCCAACTTTCTGTCCTATTTTTCTCTTTCTTTTTTTATTTGGTTGTTGTTGCTGTTGTTTTGGTTCAGTTTGGTTTGGGTTTGGGTTTGGGTTTGGGTTTGGGTTTGGGTTTAGGGTGGTTTGGTTTTGTTTGTTTTGTTTCTGAAATGGTTCCTGTATAACCTTGGCTGTCCTGGAACTCATTCTGTAGATCAGGTCAGCCTAAAACTAGGAGATCATGCCTGGCTCTGCCTCCAGAGTACTCAGATTGACCCACTGGGTCCAATTAGTACTGCCAATATGTGGATGGGGTAGAACTGCCCACTGGAGCAGAGGTATCCTATTAGGGGCCACAGTCCTGAAGATAATTTACTCTGTTGTTTTCTGTTTGTTTGTTTCTTTGCTTTGTTTGTTTATGTTGTCTTGTTTTGTTTTTCAATCCAGGTAACCTACTTCTTCTTAGTTTAAGTGTTCAGTATTTTTAATTTTTCATTACATTTTTGTTTATTTTGTGTATGGATTGTGTATACATAACTGGGTGTGCACATGCCATAGCATATGTGTGGAGCACAGAGAACAACTTATGGAAGTCTCCTTTCATTGTGTGGGCTCTGGGGATGGAACTCAGGTCATTAGGCTTAGTGGCAGCTGTGGTTTTCCGTCCTGAGCCATTTCACCAGCCACCACTCTTGGATATTTTTGTTTCTTTGTTTTGATAAAATGTCCCAATATGAAGTCCTGGACGGCCTATAATTCACTGTGTAAACCAGGTTGTTAGTTATCATTAAACTCACAGAAATTTTATTATTTCTGCTTCCAAGGTTCTGAAATTGGAGGTGTGCACCACCATACCCACCTCATTTTTGAGATTTTTAAGAAGATTTTTTAAATCCTGTAATACTTTAAATTGCCTTTAGCAAGTGTGGTTCTAGCATAGAGAAGCCAGGAAATTAGAAAAAAAAAGTCACTGGGTCAGGGGAATCTTAACACATGGGTAACAGAAAATACAGGTGTTATGAAGGAGAAAGGGAAATATTGAGGAAGGAGATCTAATAAAGTGTGGAAGTGGATGGAAGGGGGAAAATAACTAATGCCGAGGGCATTTGAAAAGTTCATATGGAAACTTGTATACACACACACACACACACACATATACATACGCACACATACAGAGAGAGGGAGAGAGAGAGAGAGAGAGAGAGAGAGAGAGAGAGAGAGAGAGAGAGAGAGTTGAAGTTAGTCTGCACAAGGGATATATTCCTCCCAGAAGCCATACATTGCTAAATAAAAACCATAGTACCATGTTTGATATAACTCCCCTAGAACTAGAACTGCTAGATAATGGGTGTGCCAGAAGCTTCCCAAATAGCACAACCTATTGCCACTGCTCCTGGTTGCAAACTAGAACTTGATGGTAAGTTTCTTTTGCTGAAGACCTTTGGTGTAGGACCTGCGCCATTCAATCTGGCACTGACCTGGAAGCTTCCTCTTTGATGGATAGCATTAATGGTACCAGAAGGTGCTGTGTAGGCTACTGGGTAGAAGATGTCATGCACAGTTTTATTGAGCTGTGAACCCTGCTGACTATAGTAATTACCAGCCTGAAAGGGCATGTCCACATATACAGAAATGGCATAAATGTTATGATGGTAATGAACTATTTTCTGATTGCATTTGAGTACAGCTTGACAAGAGGAAATTCATGTCTGGTACTGTAAACCAACTACTGTTATTTTGATAAATGAAAACAATATAAAACTATTTTCTAAATAAATGTCTCTATACCCATAGACCAGTGCATCCCTCAGTTATCATTAAAGAAGTTCCTTTGTGCACAGGTTAGTAGTTAATACAAGCTCTAAACTGGCGAAAGTACAGAGAATATGTATATGTGGAATGTTTAATCCTAAAGGGGACATCTATATTGTATCCTCTCTTTCAGAGATTGTTTAAATGAAGTATGTTCCCCATCATCTCAGTCCTTTGAACACTTGGTCCCTAGTTGTTAGTGCTTTTTGGGAGGGTTTAGGGGTTGTGGCTGTGCTGGAGGAAGTATGGCACTTAAGGCTGAACTTTAAGATAAAAAAGCCTCTGTTATTTGCAGTTGGCCCTCTCTTATTTGTGCTTGTGGCTCATGGTGTGAGCTCGCACTTTCCTGATCAATGCCTGGCACTGTGGACTCTCACCCCTCTGGAACTGTAACTTTTCCTTCTATAACTTGCCTCAGTAATGGTATTTTATCACAGCAATAGAAAAGTAACTAATAAACCCTCCAACGCTCAAGAACCCTCCCAGGAGAGGGATGGAAAGATTATAAGAGCCAGTAGTCAGGGAAGACTGGCTAGAAGATGTCTTCTGAACATGTTAGGTAATAGACTTTTCTATGGGAGATTCAACACACACACTAATCCCAGAAAGGGAACTCATGACAGACCAAAACAAAGTGATGATTGCATCGATGTCCAATTTTGTGAATCAATAAGGTTTTTTTTTGGAGTTACTAATAAGAGTATTGGTGAGTAATTACTTAAGAAGAGGGATAACTCAAAAGCATCTGCATCATCAGAAAGTCTACCCCAGCAAAAGTAACGACTCTGGAAAGACTATACCCTTAGACATCTCTACACATCTTGCAAGTTGCTCTGTAGTTGAACATGCTGTGTAGCAGTACATCCCCTTCCTCTGGCTCTTGACAATCTTTCTGACCCCTTCTTCCACAAATTTTCTAAGTCGTGAAGTAGGTGATACATATGTCCATCTATGACTAAGAATTAGGCACTATACCACAGCAACAGTCACTTGTTCTCAGTAGCTTGAGGCTCACTACAACAGTGATCATGGGTGCAAACACAGTTCAACAGGTATATCACATCCATTTAATAAACAACAGCAGTGGCTTCCCCATTGAAGCCTACGACCTCCTCAGCCACATGCTTTGTTGAAGTTCCAGTACCAAATGTGGATTTCTCCCGATGTCGTGGACCTTATACCCAATTAGAAAGTTAGTTGTATCTCTAACCACTGGTGGCACTATTACAACTAGCTGGTACACCTCACTTTTCACTTCCATCATGAAACATGCAGGATTACAGCTGAGTGGGACTTTTGACTTTAATCTTGCTCAGTATCCCTAATAGCTACTTCTGGCACCACAGGAGATAACTCTCAGGAAGAGGATCCATCTATCCGTCTTTGCTTTGTTTCTCCAAGTCCAGCAACCAAACTGTGCAATATCTTCAACAATATGGTCCAACCATTTTATTCTACAATGCAACCAACAATGATGGAAATACTTTTTACCTTTTGTAGGCTTCTAAGTCCTCCTTAGCTAAAAACCACTAGGGAGGTAACTGACTCCTGGTACTGGGAGTTTAAATTAACATCATGGTTTCAGGGAGCATGAGTTACACATCCTCTTATATTTTGAGACTTACAGGATACCCTCATTACTTCTCTCTGGGAACAGATCTTTTGTGTTTACTTGTTCAGGCTGACTTACCTGCTTTTATAATAGTGCTCTAAATCTGTAAGACACTCAGATGGTTTGTTATAAAGGTTTGTTATATAGACATTATGTCATCTATATAACAAACCTTTTTCAGAAGATGAGCAGGATAAGGCAACATCCTGAGCCATCATTCAAACACAAGTAGAGAGGTTACAAAAACAACTGGTGAAACACTTAAAAGTCCATTGTCATCTGTTCTGAGTATCAGGTGATCTCAGAATTTCACAGCTAAGGAGATACTAAACACAACCATAAGCAAGATCTAACACAGAATAGAAAGATCCATTTATTTGTATTTATCATTTTCTCAACCAATCAATTTTAGGCACAATAGCACTGCTAGAAAGGCACTGAGCTTTCCCCAATTCTTAGTGTTTCTGAGCAATCCCAGGTCCTTATCCCGGAGCTCTTCCACAGAATCTCCCTTCATTTCACCATCTCTGATAAACTTTGTGGGCCTGACTCAAGCTGCTATGCCCTCCTAGGGCTAAGGGGAAATGTGGTCCCATTTCCCTTGTTGGATATGCTGGCTCTTCAGGTCCAAGAGGTTTTGTGTTTGCACTTCGGTTGTAGCCATAGCTGTTGCAACTCCATTTGCCACACTTGGCTGCTGGGGGAGGCCCTTGTTGAGCAAATAACCTCCACCTCCAGCATAAACTTGTGCAGGAGGAAAATAGACCCTCTTAGTCGGGGGTGGGGGGAGATAATTACCCACCCCAGGACAGCTTGTCTTTACCTGTATTGTTTTATCATGGATGTCTTATGTAAACTGCTCCTTGGGTTTGAAACTCTTCCAAAAGCTCCTTTAGCTCACAGTTAGGATTTCTGCCAATAATTTTTTTCCCCATAGGAACTCGGGCCTGATGCAAATCTTGCTACATTTGTCTTTGAGTAACCCAGAAATCTCTTCCTCGGCTTTACCTTTTTCTTATCCCTTCCTAGGATCCTCTCACTTTCCAACATTCTTTACATTCTTCTCTTTAGATCCACCAAAACCTTTCCTACTTTATAAAGAGCTCTCCCTACCAAAGCTCTCAGCAAAGTGATTAAAGCTCCTTATCAGTCTCCAGATCCCTGTTTAATCCAGTTCTTCCCTAAAGCTATGGTGAATACTATCCTATCTGGCTCAGTGAACTGGGCCTTGTGTATGTATGGCTTTCTTTTTACTTAGTTCCCTCTGTATTCCCTCCCCCTCCTCCATGTTCCTCCAGCTGCTGATACTTCCAAGGTCTTCAAATGGAGCTAACCAAGAGTTCATGATGGCTCTGATAAGCCAGTCTCTGAAGGTGTGAATTTCCTCATGTTGTCTGGGGTTATGCAGTCTTTGCCTTTTGGAGAGACGGGTAGTTATAGTGCTCAGTTATTTGTTTGTTTGTTTGTTTGTTTTCTGCCTCCACAGCAGTTACACTGATCCATCTGCTTCCTTGTTCCACAGTCTCCCTAGGCAGGCTGTGATTAGATCTTTCAGTGCTTAAAAGTTTTCCACGGGGAACATAGCTCAGAAGTTAAGAGAACTGGCTTTTCTTCCACAGGACCAAGGCTGGATTTCCAGCACCCACATGGAAGATCACAACTACCTGTAACTTGCATTCTAGTGAATCTAAGACCCTCCTCAGTCCGCTGTGGGCACTGCATGCATGTGATACACTGAGATGCATGCAAACAAAACATACATACACAGAAAAATAAAAATCTCTTCTCTGCTTCCATCAATTAAAGAACTAAGTATTCATTCCCTGGTTACCACAGTTTCTAGTACTAGTAAGGTTCCCATATGAATGTTGGATCACAGATCTTCTCTTCTCTTCTCTTCTCTTCTCTTCTCTTCTCTTCTCTTCTCTTCTCTTCTCTTCTCTTCTCTTCTCTTCTCTTCTCTTCTCTTCTCTTC
>NW_021604563.1:20018443-20029880 GCF_004785775.1 Grammomys surdaster
TCTCTTCTCTTCTCTTCTCTTCTCTTCTCTTCTCTTCTCTTCTCTTCATTCTCTTCTCCTGTTCTCTCTTCTCCTACTCCTTTTCTTCCTCCTCCTATTTCTCCTTCTCCCCTTCCTTTCTAACTAAAGGTCAGACCTGAGGGATATCTTCTATCATGTCTACCTTGTTCTCTTCCTCTCCACTCTGATTATGTCCAAGTTCTTGGATCCCAGGAAGGGTTTTTGAGCACATATTTAACCTGTACTTGTTCTTTTTTCTCTCTTCAACCTCCAAGTTTTAAGAAATTAAAAAAACACCTGTATTAGTTTTAAAATTACCATTACTGTGATAAACTACCATGACCAAAAGCAATCTGGGGAGGAAAGTGTTTATCTGGCTTACCTATCCTGGTTCATAGTCCATTGAGGGAAGCCAACCCGGGAACTCAAACCAGGTGGGAACCTGGAGGCAGGGGCTGACACAGAGACCATGGAGGAATGCTACTAATTGGCTTGTTCCACCTGGTTTGCTTAGCCTACTTTCTTATAGAACTCAGGACCACCAGCCCAGGGATGACACCACCTGCATTGTGGACCCTCCACATCAATCACTAATTAAGAAAATACTCTGTACATTATGAAGTCATTTTCTCAGTTGAGGCTTCTTCTTCACAGATGACTATGTCTTATGTCAAGTTGACATAAAGCTAGCCAGGACAACGCCTCTATCTTATTCTTTCATTTATCCAATTTGTTTGCTAGAACAGAGACTAGCACAAAGGATGCTAGCTTTGATTCCCTTTTCTTGTTGTCATTTCTTCTTTAAACAAACAAGTTCTTGCTAGCCACCATCTTGGCCTCTGATGGATCTCTTACTATACACAACAATGGCCAGGCAGTCTCTGATGCTACCTGCCACTAATTCCAATCCATGGGTGTGACTGATTGTTTCTAAACCTTTAACTATTTTCAGAACATCTCTGTAATTGTGTGATAGATACCATTCATCGTGCAAGCATGCCACCCCATACCACCTAGGTGAAGACTGCCATCCTGAGATCTTGCGATTTTTACCACAGATACTCCTAATCCTGATGGTTCAGTCTTAATTGCTCATTTCACTACCCATAGCAAAAAGAAGTCTAACTATTCTCATAGCACAAAGGTACATTAATACACACTATATGTCTGTATTGGAATTTCCTCTGAGGGGTACTTCAGGCTGCTATACCTCAGTTGCATGCCTTGCTAAGCCATAGCCAGGACCTGGCAATCACTCCTCTGAAGCTTGTCTTTGGTTCTGTCCATGTTTGAGCGTCAAGCGTCATGTAATAGGCAACTTCCTGGGGGAGAGGCAGCCCACACATGTCTACTTACCCTAGAAAGGAAGCCTTCAATTGACTAAAATTGAATTGTTTGCACCAATGTTCAATTTGTTGAACCAAAATGTTTTTTCTTTGGGGTTACTAACAATAGTATGGTGAAAGATTACTAACAAGGAGCAGGAATAAGGCAGAAGCAGCTACATTACCAGAAATTCACTTCAACAAGGGTGACAACAACTCTACAAACTGCAGCCCTGGAACTCTCTCCACAGCTTGCAGGCAGCTCCACAGTCCAACATCTATTTTCCTTTCTGCAGTTTGGCTGCTCTGAGTCTCCTGACTTCACCACCTCCTCCTGCTAGATAGGAGACCCCAAGAATACTCCAAGTACTTGCTTTCCATCCCCCACAGGACGCAGGACCCTTTATTCACCTCTTGTTTCCCACCTGATACTATTGAACTGTCCCTTTCTTCCTTGGGCAAATGTCTCAATTTAGACAAAATGTCACAGTTGGGAGAACATGCTCTACAACATGCCAGCTCACATCAACTGTGTTTGGCTGCACAAGCCCTGCACTGAATCAAACTAGTCACCATTCTAACATGAATGGGAGAAGCCCTCACCAGGCTTCACTTCTGAGGAGTTCTTGCCAAGTTGATGGCCTCCACAGGACAGATAACTAAGGGTGTGACTTTAGAGGGTGTGATTCCTGGTAGGTTCATCACATTTCAGTCCTTTCAGTGCATATCCTCATGCTTAGTAGTATATATACTTAGCACAAATTGTACTCAGTAGGATTTTTTTGTTTTTTTAAGCGTGAGAGGGTGACATGGAGAGGAGGTGAATATGATCAAGTACATTGTATGGAATGCTCAAGAAGGAATAAAACATTACATTTAATAAAGAAAAACATATCTATTCTTAATAATTGTGTGTAACTGTAGTGGGCTACTGAAGTATATTTATGCTATCTCATGAAACGTATTCCTAAGAATACTTTTTAAGTGCTAAAACTATCTTGTATAAACTGGTCTCTGGTCACTTAGATAAGCCATAAACTCCTAGAGTAAACTGCGTCTCCAGACCAGCCATAAACCCCTAGAGTAATCTGATTTCAGGACCAGCGATAAATTCCTAATGTAATCTGGTCTTTGGACCAACCATAAATTCCTATACCATGTGTTCCTGACCTAAAGGTTATGAGAACTGCCTGACTACTTAACTGCTATCTCTTTACCTCTGTAAACTACACTTGCTTGCAGCAGATGTCCGGAGCTGCCTTTCTGTATATGTCGAAATTGTAGTCTTTGTCTTTAAAAACTCAAACAAATTGGAGGTTGCAGCTGCTCCCACTATATTTTCTGGAACAGCTTGGCCTATGGTAAATAAAGACTCCATATGACTTATCCAGGTATCCTGGCAATTTTTTTCTGAACGTATCCTGTAACATAACATTATTTTAAATTCAAAATTTGGGGAACTTGGGAAGATTACTTAGTGGGTAAGAGCATTTGTTGTGCAAACATGGGGATCTGACTGGTGATCCAAGTACCTGTGACTTTCGAGAAGAGAAAAAAAAAGGCTGGAAAGGTCACACTTCTCTGTGCCTCCTGCTGTGGGAGACAGAGACAGGAGGATTTCAAGTGCTTGCTGGGTTCAAGTCTAGAGTCAGGTTTTGCAAGGGACTGTGTCTCAAAGGAATCAGGCAGAGAACAATGGGCTAGGACAACCAACACATTCCCCTGGCCTCCTGTGTGTATGCGCACATGCAACTCCGCCATGTGCATACACCACACACACATATACCACATTCACACACACATATACTCTCTCTCTCTCTCATACACACACACACACACACACACAACCACACACATGTACACATGCTTATATGCATGTATTGTCTCTCAGACACACACAATCACACAAATATGCACTAAAATATTTATCCAAAAAGGATTTGTTAAACTATGTTTGGTTGATTTGTGTGTGTAGTCATTATATAACATACATATACATATACATATACATATAACATATAACATATAACATATACATATCTATACATTATATATATAGATAGATATATGATTGGTTTTGGATAAAATTTTGTGAATATGAATTTTGTCATCTAACAAAGATGACTTGGTAGTATTGGTGGAAATTTTAAAAATTAAGCATATCATTGTAATGTTGTCTTTTGTCTTTTTAAATAATCACTATTTCTATTTTTTTTAAAGTTTAAACAGAAAAAAATCTGCCTGTAGAAATAGTGTGCTAGTTCACCTGGACCAACATTTTCAATAATATTTTTATTAATTATTTGATGATTTCACAAATGCATACAATGTACTTTGTTCATATTCAACTTGTACTCCTCCCCTAATTTCTCTCATGTCCTCCTACTCCTCACCCCTTTCCCACTGTTCAGCATTATGTGCTCTTTTTCTTTAATAAGTCACTGAGTTCAATTTCTGCTGCCTATATATTATCAGATCCACTAGAGCATGGTTGACCTAATAAGGGATCAATAGCTTTTTAACTAAGCATTACCACTGACGAGCCACACCCCCTCCATGCTGAAATGTTGGCTGTCTTTATTTATTTCTTTTTTTTCCAGTTCTTATGAAGATAACTACAACTTTTGTGAGTTCGTGAGTGCGATGAACCTGTTACATACACAAGACACTATAGTCCTATGATCTCTGGTCTCATAATCTTTCCTTCTCTTCTTCCAGGATGCTCTGATTCATACTTTTTTTTTGACAAACTTGATATTAGCCAGGGTCTTACATTCCTCTCCCCACTTAAATCTCCTTCCTCATTTATCTTAGTTTGCTTCCTATTACTAAGAAAAAAAATACCATGATTAAAAGCAGCACGGAGAGGAAAGAGTTTAATTTCAGCTCACAAGTTATAGCCTATCATTGAGGAAAGCCAAGACAGGAACCCTAGCAGTGACCACAAGGAAACACTGCTTGCTGGCTTGCTTCCTAGATTATTCTCAGTTTGCTTTCTTTTACAGTTCAGGACCACCGGCCAATGGGTGGCATTACTCACCCTCTTGCATCAATCATTAATTAAGAAATCCCCACGGATTGCATACTGTCCTTTCTGATAGAGGTGATCTTATGAGAGAGGTTTCTTCTTCCCAGATGACCCTAGCTCGTGACAAGTTTGTCAAAAAAAAAAAAGTACTAACCAGTCCACTGTCATTCCAACCCTTTCCTCTTCATACCACCTATGATTTCAATCCTCCTCCAAGACCTTTCTTCGTGTTCCCCACCTATGATTTCTTTCTATTTTCATAGAGTCTACCTTTATGCCAAATTAAACATAAATTTAAATATTAGGTATTAAAATTCACATATGCTAAAAAAATAATATGGGAAGTTTGTCTTTGGGGAGCTGTTATCTCATGCAAAATGATTATTTCTAAATCCATCGATTTACCTTAAAACTTTATTTTCTTTATAGCTGAATAAAATTCCAGTGGTACCACATTTGTATTACTTATTTATCAGGTGATGACCAACTAAAAATAATATACATATTTCAGCTGTATATTTTACTATAATTGTGTGTACACATTTTATGTGTTCAATACACAGTACATTGGTTGTTTCAAAATAAAAGATAATCTTGGTCTTCAAAAACCTTGATTATTGCATGTATCATAAACAATATCATTCAGAACACCTGAAGGCCTCCTTTCTGCCTTCTCTGAAATATGGAGAACAAGGCTTATGACACACAGACATCAACATGTAAATATTTAAATCATATACTCTCACAATATGCACATGTGTGTGTGGCACACACACAAACACACTACGTCTTGGGGGAGTTTCTTTCATTCTTCCCAACTGTAAAGAGAACGAGAATATCAGCAGTAGATGAATGTTTGGCTGAGTAATTCTTGGCTTTTATTCCTCACCTGGGATGAAATGATGTGCAATAGAAGAAAGCAGCCTTAGAGCACTTCCAGGTAAGTATTGGGTTCAGGGTTCTGACCACATACAAATTGCGGTTTATTGGTATAATCACTAGAGGGCACCACTGACTCATGGAAGAAAAACGTCTGGCGCCTAGGAAAGCAGAGATTTTTCGAGAATTTTTTTTTTTTTTAACCAGCTCTGGACAGAATTTCAACAAGATAGAATGTTCCATCATCCATTGTCCCAGAGCACTTATAATTGAGGGTTTCATCAAATGATAGGATTACTGGCCAAATCAACAACAGTTTTCATAACATTCTGATACTTAGAGGGGAAAAATCTGATACGTAGATAAAAAAGCTATTGGTGCAATCCTTTCATCAGTGTCATTGATTCCACAAGAGGAAAAGGTTAATTCAGTTACCATAAGAACAGAGTAAATAACACTATGCTGAAGAATGATTTTTTTAGGTTTCATTTCTTCAAGAGTCTGGTTTGACTCCCCTCCCTTCCTCCCACACACTTTATAGATTTCGTTGAGGTTTTATTTTACATTTTATTTTGTTATGTCTTAGTTAGGGTTCCTATTGCTGTGGTGAAGTACTATGAACAAAGGGCAAGCTGGGAAGGAAAGAGTTGATTTGGCTTATACTCCAGTCCATCATCTAAGGAAGTCAGGACAGGAACTCAAACAGAGCAGGGACCTGGAGGCAGGGGCTGATTCACAGGCCCTGGGGTGGTGCTGATTACTGGCTTGCTTCCCAAGGCTTGCTCAGCCTGCTTTCTTATAGAACTCGAGACCACCAGTCCAGATGAAGCACCACACAAAATGGGCTCAGCCCTCCTCCTTCAATCACTAATTAAGAAAATGCCTTACCACTTGATCTCACAAAGACATTTTTCTCAATTAAGTTTCCTTCCCTACTTTCAGATAACTCTTATCTTGTGTTAAGTTAACAATGAGGCTAGCTAGCACAAGTTACTATTATAGAATTTTGTGATTTTCCAAAAACAAGACAAAACAAAAAGTTTTGACTTATGGTAAAGGAAGCTGATAAACTTTCAGCTATAATTATTCTCATATTTTTCTGATTTCTCCTCCAAATAGTACTAATTAAGAGTCTTGTACCTCGAAAAAAATTCTATTTTCTAAATAGAATAATTCATATTTAGTCTTTCCCAAGATTCTCCCAACCACATACATTCACAGTTTACAGACTGTCAGTGTAATGATCATGTTTATGGACTCTAGAGATTAGGCTCTGAATCCTAGATGCTGTAATTGTCTTATGACTTTGAGCTAGATTTAATTATTATAAAATTCAGCTTCTACTTTTTGTGCAGAATGGTCATAATACTATTACCCAACTCCTAAAATGTGAAAGCTATTAGATCATACATGTTATTGCTTTTAGCACAGGCAGTAATATAGTGTACAGTCAACACATAGCTTCTTTTTAATGATTCTGTAAGTAACACACTTATGTATTGATATGATCTCATTAAGTAAAAGCTGTTTATAGTGTTGAATGTGATTTCCATCATCTGTTCAGCAATAAACTCTGTAGCCAAAATACAAGATATAATAAAATTTACTAAGAAAAAACACATAAACCAATTTGTCCAATCATTTGAGTGTATATCTAATATATAGTACTCATTACATATTTTAGAACTGAGTAGACATGATAATTATTTTCATGATAGCAAACCTTTTATATGCATTTACTTACATAATTGCCACAGTTAAATGAGGTACACACTATTAATACCCATATCATCTCGGTTCAGGAAACTAACTTTCAATGTTGATGTACTTTCCCAAGAACTTTTAGATAATACACAGTAGAGTGAGATCTCAGATTTTTAAAACCTGATCTGCTGGGAGAGGGAACTTATAGAGCCCACCTCCAGCAGGAAGACAGGGCATCAAGTGAGGGATGGCATCGTCATTCCACAGTCAAAACCCTGACCAAGAATTGTTCCTGTCTGGAAGAACTGCAGGGATGGAAATGGAGAGGAGTCTGAGGAAAAGCAGGCCCAACAACAGGCCCAAAGTGTGATCCAGCTCAAGGGAAGGTCACAAGGCCTGACACTGTTACTGAGGCTATGGAGCTCTCCAGTCACAAAATGGGACCTATCATGACCACACTCTGGAAGACCCAACAAGCAGCTCAAAAAGTCAGATGCAGATATTTGTACCCAAATAATGGACAGAAACTGCTGACCCCTGTGGTTGAATTAGAAAAGAGCTGGAAGAAGCTGAGGAGGAGAGCCACCCTGAAGGAGGACCAGCAATCTCAACTAAACTGGAACCCTGAGATGCCTCAGACAGAGCCACCTCCCAGGCAGCATACACCAGCTGATATGAGGCCCCCAACACATATACAGAAGAGGACTGCGGAGTCTGGGTTCAGTCAGAAAAGATGCACCCAACCCTCAAGAGACTGGAGGCCCCAGGGAGTCTAGAGGCCTGGTGGGGTGGGGGGTGGGGGTGGGGGGTGGGTACATCCTCGTGGAGATGGAAGGAGGAAGTATGGGATGTGTAACAGTCAGAGGGTGGACCAGAAGGGGGGAATAAAATCTGGAGTGTAAATAAATAAATAAAGACAAAAAACTGATCTGCTTTTTACCTTTCATTTAAAAATTGATTTTTCCCTCACATAAGATATCCTAGTTACAGTTTCCCCTCCCTCTAGCCCTCCCAGTTTGTTCCTACCTCCTGTCTTCCTTTCTGTCTCTCCTTAGAAAACAAGCTTCTAATGGATAATAATAAATATAATATGATAAACAAAAACTAATTCAAAAAGACCCAGACAATCAGAAGAAGAAAAAAAGACACAGGAAACAGACCTACTTGTTCTCACACTCAGGAATCCCAGAAAAACACTAAACTGTGAACCATGACATATATATGCAAAAGGCCTGGTGTGGAGTATTTGCTGGTTCAGTCTCTGCATTCCTATGAGCTTCCATCATGATGATTTAGAGGGCCTCTTTTCCAGGTGTCCTCCATCCCCTCTGGCTCTTACTTTCTACTTCCTCTTCCCAAGGGTTCCCTGAGGCCTGAGGGAAGAATTTAAAGACATCCTGTTTACTGCTGATTGTTCCAAGGTGTCTCTACACTATGTCTGGCTATAGGTCTCCTTGTTTGTTCCCATCTGCTGCATGAGGAAGTTTCTCTGATGAAGGCTGAAAAAAAGGCACTGATCTATGAGTATAAATCAATGTCATTAGGAATCATTTTATGATTTTTTTAAAGACCAGTAGTATTTGGTTTTGACTTTATGCTTGGCTCCTGGGTTATCTAATCTCTAGTTCTTGGTCCCATACCCATGCAGTGTAGGGTATAGGAAACATAAGTCATGTTTAATCTTTCTCAAAAGCTTTGTACCACTAGCCTATCTTGTAGTCAGGACACTGTTGTCAAAGCATTTGTGGCTGAGTTGGTATTTGTTTCTCTTTTCGTAGCATGTAGAGTACTAAAGATGGTAGAATGTAAGGTGAGCCTCTATGTAGACACCAGCTCATCTTCTCCATGTTCAATGAGTTGTAGAGGTGCTGTCTTCAGTTTGTACAGAACAACCTATAAGCTTGGCAACAGCCTGGGTGATTTGGGACTTCCCATGGGCCCCCTTTAGCCAACCTTGACCTTTAACCAACTACAATCCAGTAAGTGGACTTGAAGCTTCATTTGATGACAAGAGATAGCCAGTTGGGGCTCTGTCACCCCTATGTTTTGGCAATTTCATTTAGCTTACCTTCATTATATAGTATAAATTTCGCATATATAATATATTACACAATGTCAAATTATATATAATATATGTTATTGTCTTAGTTGGAGTTTTACTGCTGTGAGCAGACACCATGACCAAGGCAACTCTTATAAGGACAACATTTAATTAGGGCTGGCTTACAGGTTCAGAGATTCAGTCCATTGTCATCAAGGTAGGAGCATGGCAGTGTCCAGGGAAGCATGGTGCAGGAAGAGCTGAGAGTTCTACATCTTCATCTGAAGGCTACTAGCAGAATACTGACTTCCAGGCAACTAAGGCTAGGATATTAAAAAGCCCACACCCACAGTGACTCACCTACTCCAACAAGGCACACCTTCTAATAGTGCCACTCACTGGCCAAGCATACAAGCATATACAAACCATCACAGATCTATATATATGGAAACATGAGTTCTAGACTTAGGTCACAAGTTGAAGTCCAAGATGGGCTGCATCAATGATAGTTGTATAAAAAAATGAATGAATGAATTAATGAATGAATGAATGAATGAAAAATATTGCTTTAGAATTTTCTCTGTCCACATCTCTATTTCCCTGCACACTAAACAGTCTTCTACTGATCAGTAAGTACCTAAACAATCTTTTATTGATCAGTAACTACCTGTATTAGCTACTTTTCTCATTGCTATGATAAAAATACTTGGCTAAAGCAACAGGTTTATAGCAGTAATGACTCTGGTAAGTGGTACAGGATACATAATGCTTGAATTCCTGACACTGAGATAGATCATGAAGCAAAGAAAAGAGGACAGATAATGATCAGTGGCTTTGTTTGTAAAAGGACTCCAAGCCAGGCTGCCTGGCTTTTGCACTTTTAAAATGGCGTAATTTTTTGTGAACTATTGTCCTTAATTTTAAGTTTATTTTATTACACACACACAGAGAGACAGAGACAGAGACAGAGAGAGACAGAGAGACAGACAGAGACAGAGAGAGACAAAGACAGAGAGACAGACAGAGACAGAGAGACAAAGAGTTTACACTTTTTTGTGTAAAAGATGACTCTTTAGACTCCCAAAGACTTGTAGATGTCTTCATAGTCTTTTATAAAAGCTCCTTACATTTATGTCTAAAATATAACTTGAATACTTTCAGGTATAAGATTTCAAGCCGTTTCTCAAATAGGCATATAATTATTCTGGAACATTTGAAAAATACCCCCCCACTGCATTTGTAATAGTGTTATATCAAAAAGCAAATGATTATACATGTTTAGCTCTGTTTCAGGCCTCTGTATTGTGTTCTGTTTGCCTGTCTACCCTTGTGCCGTTACCATGCTATCTTAAATACTATAAATGTACATATGTTGGCATCTGATAAAGCAAATTCTCATGCTTCAATCTTCTTCAAATGTCTACTATCTTTGTATTTCATTTTACAAAATTAGAATGTAAAACTTCAGTATAAAAATACAATTGACTTTTGAATGCTGACTTTTAATAAACATGTATTAATCATTTATTACCTATATTTTGTACTTTTACTTATAGTCATTTTTCTTGAAAAATATGTTTCTAGTTTTTATTTCTCATATTACTCCTTTTATTTGTTTTCATTTCCCTACCATAGTGGCACGTCTAAAATACTCATTTTTCTTCTTGTCATTGTGTATCAAGCAACTCCAGAAGTTAGGAGCATGAAATAATAATTTTACTTTTATACTTTATAAGTCAGGAATTCATTTAAGGAACATTAGTGCCATTGTAACTGGGGTCCCTGCTAGAAAGCCTTAAAACTGGGAGTCACCTAGTAGTTGGAAGCTGAAACCTCCTGATGGCTCCTTCATTCATGTTCCTGATCTTTATCTTGTAGTATTTCAAACAGTAAGTTCAGTTGTAAATAGTAACTATTGTGCACACATGTGGTTTCACTGTAGGACTTCAGCTTTCTAATGACATGGAAGCTTCAGAGTGTTGAACTTCTTATACTTCAAGTCATAGTACGGGAAACAAGTCACAAATTATGTCACTTTTTATGGCCTTACCTCCAGAGTTACATAGTATCAATTCTTCAGAGAGCAATAGTCCAGAAACAAGAAAAACAAGACTGAAATACACTCCAAAGGTATATAATTGCAGATAGAAGCAGAGAGACTGAGTAGGGAGGGCAGAGCTGTACAGTGACTATCTCAGAAATTCCGAAATGACCTAGTGACTATCAAGCCATTATAATAATGTCTTATAGATTCAAACATGTATAAAACTAAACTAAAATGTCAGAAAAATGTAAATTATATATATATATTATATATAATAGTGTATATATATAATTATATTATATATACTATTTTATATTATATATAATGTATATATAATACTATGTATATATATTATATATTATATATATTATATATAATTGTATTATATATATATTGCACACACACACACATACACA
>NW_021604563.1:20030280-20040866 GCF_004785775.1 Grammomys surdaster
ATGTGGCTGGAAAGGTGGCACACTGGTTAAGAGCGTTTGTTGTTCTAGTGGACTTGGGTTTGGTTCCAACAGGCGCATGTTAGCTCACAGCATTCTTAACTAGATGGGATTGATTTCTGCTTTTAGTCTCTACCAGCACCAGGCATGAATGTAGTACACAGACATACACACCAGACAAACATCCATGAACATGAAACAAATCAAGTAATTAATTAATTTAAAATTAGACATGCAATTTTCAAAAAAATGACTTTACATAAAGTAAACTACAACTTCCCTCCACAATGCCCACCAAGCAGCTGAAAGAGTCAGATGCAGATATTTACACCCAACCAATGAACAGAAGCTGCTGACCCCTGTGGTTGAATTAGGGAAAAGCTGGAAAAAGTTGAGAAGGAGGCGATCCTGTAGGTGAATCAGCAGTCTCAACTAACCTGGACCCCTGAGATCTCTCAGACACTGAACCACCAACCAGGCAGCATACACCAGCTGGTATGAGGACCACACACACATACAACAGAGGACTGTCTGGTCTAGCCTAAGTCAGAGAAGGTGCACCTAACCCTCAAGAGACTGGAGGCCCCAGGGAGCTGGGAGGTCTGGTGGGGTGGAGGTGGGGGGGATGGTGACTTCCTCATGGAGATGGAGGTGGGAGGTGGGAGGTGGGGAGAGAGGAGATGGAATGTGGAACAGTCAGAAGGTGGACCGGGAGGGGGATAAAATCTGGACTGTAAATAAAAGATTAAATAAAATTTTAAAAATTGGAAGTTTCACCAAGAAAAAAAGAAAAGAGATAAAGAGACATTATTTTAGCCATTTCAGGATGAGTTGTATACTCATTCCAAAGTTTAATGAGTATGTAACAGAAAGCAGTAACACTCATTAAAAGCAGAAGCAGAGTTACTACACTAAGTAGCATAGTTTTTGTTTTCTAGGGCTTTTGTGGTGAGAGCAACAGAGTGCAATATGGATCAGACTGGCCTCTAACTATGTAGCTCAGGAAGGCCTTGAACTTCCCTGTTGTACTGCCTCCCACGGTGACTGTTAGGAGTCTAAGCAAGGGTTACCAGGCCAGGTTTAAGAGGTGCTGGACATTCGACCCAGGATTTTGAACATCCTCAGCAAGCATTCTATCAACTGAATTACATCTCTAGCACCAATGTAGCAATTGTTTATGAGTGAGTAGTGTTATTCTAACTCAGAAACAGGAAAGTACACGTGGATGACTAATCTCAAGAGAGGACTGTGCTCACTCTTGTCCAGTGCATCTCGGCATCTCGATTTTTAAATCAATTAATGTATAGAATAACATTTTGTTTAAACACAAAAGGAGAATAATTTGCTTCAATGATATATACACACACATGCCTGCGTGCGTGCACAGGCACACACACACACACACACACACTCCTGCAGCTACTACATGTTCTCCAGACAAGCCAGGCAACTGACTAAGTGTATCCGCCTTGTACTCCAGTGCAAGGCTTTGCCTCTCACCCTCATTTGAAATCCCAGGCTGAAAGCTGAGGACATGCCTAAGGGCCATTGATGCATGTACTTATTAGAACAAAAGAACACTCACTGCTGATTGAAAAGGGAAATACATTCCCATACAAGGTAATAAACCCAATGCTGTTTGAATGAACGTTTTGCTTTATGGTAAGTAATTTAATAAATTCAATAATCCTTCATGATTAGAAACAAATTGCAAAGTATGAATAAAAGAGAGCCTCTGTATCCATTCTTCAGTTGTGAGACATCTGGTTGTTTCCAGTTTCTGGGTATCACATATAAGGCCACTAAAAATATAGTGGAGCCTGTGCCCCTATGGCATGGTAGGGCATCTTTTGGGTATAGGGCCGAGTGGTATTGCTGGATCTTCAGGTAAATCTGTTTCCAATTTTCTGAGGAACCTCCAGATTGATTTCCAGAGTGGTTGTACCAGTTTGCAATCCCACCAGCAATGAAGGAGTGTTCCCTTTTCTCCACATTCTCACCAACATGTGCCGTCACCTGAGTGTATGACTAATCTCAAGAGAGAGCTGTGGATTTTGCATCTGGATTTAGAAATTAAATAATGGATATTTATTCTGACCAGCCATTCTGATTGGTGTAAGGTGGAATCTCAGGGTCATTTTGGTTTGCATTTTCCTGATGACTCGGGACTTTGAACATTTCTTTAGGTTCTTCTCAGGCATTTGAGATTCCTCTACTGTGAATTCTCTGTTTAGCTCTATACCTCATTTTTTGATTGTGTTGTTTTGATTGGGAGGTTAGCATTTACACAATGGAATACTATTCAGCTATTAATAATGAGGACATCATGAGTTTTGTAGATGAATAGGTGGAACTAGAAAATATCATCCTTAGTGAAGTATCTCAGGCCCCAAAGGACTTACATGGTATGTACTCACTAATAACTGGATATATGCCAAAAAAGTACAGAATACCTAGAATACAATCCACAGAACTTAGGAAGGCTAGTAAGCCACAAGGCTCAAGTAAGGATGCCTCAATACCACTGGAGAGGGAGAAGAAAGCAATCACCAGGGGCAGAGTGAGAAAGGGAACTGGGTAGGAGATGGGAGGGGGATGGGAAAAAAGGGAACATGATCAGCTATGGAAGGGAAAAGACAGGAGAGGAGCCTTGAGGGCCAACGGAATGAATGGAAACAGGCAACCTTGGGAGGCAGGAAGTGGGAGGAGCCTCTAGAATGTACCAGAGACTTGGAAGGTGAGAGACTCTCAGGACTCAAAGGGAGGGACCTTAGATGAAATGCCCAACAGTGGGGAGATGGAACTTGTAGAGTCCACCTCCAGTAGAAAGACAGAATATCAAGTGGAGGGATAGGGTTGCCATCCCACAGTCAAAATCTCCAACCTAGATTTGTTCCAGTCTGAAAGAACTGCAAGGACAAAAGAGAAAAAAAAAAAAAAGAGCCTGAGGGAAAGGAGGTCCAGTGACAAGCCCAACCTGGGATCTAGCTCAAGGGGAGGCTTCAAGGGCTGACACTATTACTGATTCTATGGTGTGCTTACAGATAGGAGCCTAGCATGGCTATCCTCTGAGAGGCCACACAAGCAGCTGACTGAGACAGACACAGATACTTACACCCAACTGTTGGACTGATGTCAAGGATCCCTGTGGTTGAATTAGGAAAAGGCTAGAAGAAACCGAGGAGCGGAGGCAACCACATAGGAAGACCAACAGTCTCAACTAACCTTGACCTCAGAGATCTCTCAGACACTGAGCCACCAACCAAGCAGCATACAGGAGCTGCTCCAAGGCCCCCTACACATATATAGCAAAGGATTGCCTGGGCTAGCTTCAGTGGGAGAAGATGTTCCTAATCCTAGAGAGACTTGAGGCTCCAGGGAAGTGGGAAGTCTGGTCAGGTAGAGCATCCTCTCAGAGGCAAGGGGGAGGAGGAATAGGATGAGGAACTGTGGGAGGGTGGACCAGGAGGTTGGCAAAGACTGGACTGTAAAAAAATAAAAGTAAAACTATAAATAAAAATGAGAGAGCTTCTTTATGCTATTCAAAGACATGAACAAAAAAAAAACTTAGCAAATACCATACTAAAGGGTTTTTTCCCTAGAAAACTAGAACTAGAAATAGAGTATTTACCACTACTTTTCTATCCAACATTGTGCTTGATTTTTTAGACAAAATTAAGAGAAGAAATAAAAGGTGGTTCACTGATTCATAGGCAGCAAATATAACTTCATTAATTGTAAATAATATTCATATATGCTGAATAAGTATTCAAATTATCCTTTAAAATGTATTGTTATGCCAGGTGGTGGTGGCACACGTCTTTAATATAAGCACCTGGGAGGCAGAGACAGGCAAATCTCTATGAGTTTGAGGTCAGCCTGGTCTACAGAGTAAGTTCCAGGACAGCCAGGGCTATACAAAGAAACCCTATGTAGTAAAAACCAAAATAAGTATTGTTATTGTTATTATTATTTTAATTAGTGTGTGTGTGTGTGTATGCCATGCCATGACTGTGGTAGGTAGAAGACAATGTGCAGGAAAATGACAATGTGAAGGAAAGAGAGTCTTTCAACAAGAGCCGGAGCACCTGTGCATCGCTATGCAAAAATGGCTCTGTACACAGAGCACATACACTTTAAAAAAGGCACCTTGCAACACTCTAGAAACCTAAATGGAAACACAAAAGTAAACCTAGGCATGGTAGCTCACATCTATAATCCTAGCACTTTCATAATATGGTTTGTTTCTTGGAAAACTGATATCATATGATCAAGCCACTGCACCCCTTGCTATTTACTGCACATTAATGTTTATACCAATTTTGTATATAATTTCTATCACTAGAAAAAAATCAAAGATGCCCATCAGTATGTTAATGGATAAACTATGGTTCATCTGAAATGGAACATTATTCAACATCAAAAATAAATTAGCTAACAAGCTATAAATGTACATGGGAGAAACTTATATATATCCCATTGCATAAAAGAAACCAGTCTAAAAAAGAGTTTGGATATTTAACATTCCTCAAAGATCCTTTTTTTTTTTTTTTTTTTTTTTTGGTTTTTCGAGACAGGGTTTCTATGTTATAGCCCTGGCTGTCCTGGAACTCACTCTGTAGACCAGGCTGGCCTCGAACTCAGAAATCCGCCTGTCACTGCATCCCAAGTGCTGGGATTAAAGGCGTGCGCCACCACCACCCGGCTCCTCAAAGGTCTTAATGTTAAGGACTGAGTCTAAGTGAAGCTAAGTATAAGGAAGGTAGGATATTAGAGGACTACATTTGAAAAAGCCATTGGGACTCTAGCCCTTCTTTCCATGCTCTTTATTTGCTGGCTGTCACGAGGTAAGCAACATTCTCTGTCCCACACTCATGCCATATTGTACTGTCTCACTACAGTACTAAAGGCAGTGAGCTAAATGATAATTGACTGCCAAACTGTGGTGAATTGTAAATTCTTCTTTATAAATTGGTTGTCACTGATATTTTATCATGCTGTGTTAACGTAAACAACACAATAACAAATAACAAATAATATTTCTATGCAGTTGCAAGGCCAGTTTTGTAAAAAAGTAATTCAAACAATTAATCCAACTTTATTTAAACTCATTAAGTAAAAAATACTGAGAGAGAGAGAGAGAGAGAGAGAGAAGAAAATATGAGAGACTAGGAAATAGAATTCAGAGGAAGAAAGAGGATAAGAGGGTAATGCTTCCTGCATGTAATTACAAAACACACACATGTAGGTAGATAGATATTTAGATAGATGATAGATAGATAGATAGATAGATAGATAGATAGATAGATAGATGAGAGGGATGAAACCATCTGAAAGACATTTTCCTGTGACAGCATGTGATGAAGGAAGTTCAGGCTGCTGATCCTCCCGCTTCCACTCCCCAATCTCTAGGATGATGGGCATGTATAGACTACCATGTCAAGCTAAAAAACATTTTATAATGGAAAACAATTGATGCTAACTTTATATTAAATCTGTATACATGAATATGGAATGGGATCATGTGGAACATATCCCATAAATATGAACGATTATTATGAAAAAGTTCTTTATAGAAAATAAACTTTGCCGGGCAGTAGTGGCGCATGCCTTTAATCCCAGCACTTGGGAGGCAGAGGCAGGCGGATTTCTGAGTTTGAGGCCAGCTTGGTCTACAGAGTGAGTTCCAGGACAGCCAGGGCTACACAGGGAAACCCTGTCTCGAAAAAAAAAAAAAAAAACAAAAAAAAAAGAAAAAAAGAAAAGAAACTTCTAGTTTCTGTAAAGTTCTAATATAAGACTAAATATTGACTTTTTTCACAATGTTTGTGATTTTTCAAGCAACGTATAGCACTTTGTATGTATATTCATTATTTAACTCGTCATAACAACCTTTGAAACAGTTATAACTGCCCATAGTTGACAAAGGCTAAGACTGAAGCATACTTTTGAAATAACTTTCTTGAGATCATGTAATTGTAAGGAGAGAAGCACTGATTCAAAAAAAAGCCTTATTCATTTAATACTATATTTTAACAATGGTAGCATACTGCTTCGCTAAAGATAAAGATCATATGTTTTGTTTAGATTTATTTCTTTTTTTTTTTTTAAAGATTTATTTATTATATATGAATACACTGTAGCTGTCTTCAGACACACCAGAAGAGGGCATCAGATCTCATTACAGATGGCTGTGAGCCACCATGTGGTTGCTGGGATTTGAACTCAGGACCTCTGGAAGTGCAGTCAGTGCTCTTAACCACTGAGCCATCTCTCCAGCCCCTTGTTTAGATTTATTAATTTATTTTTATTTTACATGTGTGTTTCCCTGAATTTATGTCTGTGCACCTCATGTGCTCTTAGTGTCTATGGATTCCAGAAGAGCATGTGACATCCCCTGAAACTAGAGTTACAGAAAGTTCTGAGCTTCCATGAGGTTACAATCAAATCCAGGTGATCAATCAGAGCAGTGAGTAGTCTTAACTACAGTAAGAACTCTGTCTCTCGCTCTCTCTCTCCCTTGTTTTATTTCTTTTTTTTTTGTTTGTTTGTTTGGTTGGTTGGTTTTTCGAGACAGAGTTTCTCTGTGTAGCCCTGGCTGTCCTGGAACTCACTCTGTAGACCAGGCTAGCCTCGAACTCTCGAACTTAGAAATCCACCTGCCTCTGCCTCCCAAGTGCTGGGATTAAAGGCGTGCGCCACCACCACCTGGCCCTTGTTTTATTTCTTTTGTTTCCTATTTTGTCCTTTATTTTTGTTTAATGTCTGTGTGTTTTGACTGCAATGTACACACACACACACACACACACACACACACACACAGATCACATCACACCACACCACACCACACCACACCACACCACATCACATGTGTGCACTGTCCTTGAAGCCAGAAGTTGGATCTCCTGGAACTGGAGACTCATTAGGCTGCCATGAGGGTGCTGAGGATGGAACCCTGGTCCTCTGGAAGAGCAGCCAGTCCTCTTAACCACTTGAACCAACATTATAGTCCCCTTATTTTATTTCTTAGTACCTCAAAATACCCAGAATAATAGTTGCTCAAAAAGTATTTTCTACATGTGGGATCGGAAGGTAAAAGTTCTTGCTTTGAAGATGGATGGCCTCAGTTCAGTTCCCAGAAACTATATGGTAGAAGAAGAACCAACTTCAGAAAGTTGTCCTCCAACTTTCACACTATCACTATGCCTGCACATCTATATACCACCACACAATAAATTAATATGCTTTCTTTTTTGCTACATGAGTAACTATATAAGTAAATGCATTTCAGCTGGGTTAAGCAACTTGCATGCCTTGCTAGCATTTATATGCTGTATCATTATCAGTCTTGTAACTTGATTTGTATTTATTAATGCCATTCTACTCTTGACCATTTATGGAAGTCTGCATACATGCTGCTAATGTCTTTGAAACTTAATCCTTGAAACTCTGGAAAGTAAACAAAAGGAGCTTTTTTAGAAATAGCCAAACAAAATTCTACATGTCCTTGAATAAAGGGCTGAAGGATATGTAATGAAATTCTTTTCCTTCAGTGAGAGGCTCTCATTTTATTAGAAAGTTATCTTAGATATTACAGTACTGGCATCATTTCCTAACAGTAATAACTGTAGAAGAATGATTTCTTGCTTTTCAAGGTCTGTCAATTCACCAACTTAATTGAACACCTACTATATCTCCTAGATTTACAATCTCTAAGACAAAAAATAAAATAAAACATATTAAGTAAAAATAATCATAGTTCATGAGAAAGAAAACCCAACAAAATAGAAACTATCAAAATGCTGTGAGTGGATGCTCATTAAGACAGAGAGAATATGAGGAAACTACATTTATTCAAAACACAGTTTTCTGTGCAACTGCCACATGCCAGACGCTGTGCTGTTTGCGAGACCACCACAGATGTATTGACACAGGATTTCCACAACTAAGATGATCCAGAGCTTTGTAGGAATGAGTAAAGAAAGACTAAAACTTATAGTAGACTTGAAGCGTATTAGAAAATAATGTATATAAAACAGACTAGCTTAAATGGTATGAAAGTACAATAAAAGTAGAGTTTAAATGTTGGGGAAAATGGGATACTTTATCAATTTTAAATGTTCTTTATTTATATTGTCTTTTTTATTTTTTAAAAGGTAACCAAAGCAAAATAATCATGTTTACCAAAGAAGAGAGAAATTGTGCCCTTATTGCCACTGTTGACTGTTCTGAATTAGTGAATACTAAGACTATTTCTTCACATATATACAAGGAAACAAAGTCACATGTCACTATTAGTTACCTCCCTCCTTTATACAAAGAAGTATGCTATACATACTGTTTCTTTCCTTGCTCCTTTTGCCCATTCAGCTTCATAGTGCGAGCTCTTCCTGTATCATTTCATATAGAGACATAGAAGGTTCTCATTTGTTGTGCAGTGGTGGCACACACCTTTAATCACAGCACTTGGGAGGCGGAGGCAGGCAGATTTCTGAGTTCGAGGCCAGCCTGGTCTACAGAGTGAGTTCTAGGACAGCCAGGGATATACAAAGAAATCCTGTCTTGAAAAACAAACAAAAAAATGTTCTCACTCTTGAATAATATACTCATACTTTGAAGAATAAGCCAAGAAGCAAGTTATATTTCCAATGTCTTACTGCTTAAAACAATACAGCCACAAATAGTTTTGTATTAATATATAAGATATCCCTATAGATGTAAGTTTTCAGTATAATTGTTTAATCAAAGGAAAAAATTAGTATTTTTTAAAATACTGTCAAATTATATGGGTACTTGTGTTCTGAAGGTAACTGCTGAAAATTCCCTTATTGTGGTCTAGTGTGAATTTCATTACAACTGAAATTGAACATTTTTATACGTATGAGCAATATATACTTTTTTCCTGTGAACTATGAATTCACATCTTACTCCCATTTCTGTTAAAATGTTTGGCCTTTGATAGTCAATTTCCACAATTTCTTTTTATTGGCTTTATTTCATATAATGCATTTTGATGGTATCTGTTCCCCTGAGCCAACTCCTCCCTGGTCTCTTCGACTCCTAATCCATCCAACTTTATGCTTTCTTCCCCACCCCACCCCTGGAAAATTCCTGAAACATACAAGCAAACAAACAATAACCGAAAAGACAAAAATTACCCAAACAAAACAAATAAACAACAAAAATACACACAAAAAGTAGAGTCCATTTTGTGTTGTCCAGCCACTTCTGAGCATGAGGCTGCCCTGGCGTATGATTTATATTTCTTTATAAATTATGAATGTTAGTTCTCTTTGCTATCAGTTACAAATATTTTATACAGTTTCTTTCAGTTGCCATTAAAAATTAAGATTTTGTTTTTCTTGGATATAAATTTTAAACTATACTCATCATCTATTATAAAGAAATTTAGTGGCATTTTCTCTTCATCCTTTTATAGATTTATATTACTTAAAATTCAGTTTTTATTCTGGATGTTCGGTGTACCTTATGACAATCTCTTTACATCTTTTCCATCCTTCGCTTTTTGGTATAACATTTCAAACAAAATTCCTGATATCATTTCAGTACTTTAGCACATCTATCTAACCAAAAGAATTTATTTGTCCACATAACCACCATGTCATTATCACACTAACAAAAATGAACAATTCCACAATACTGCCGAATGGTGATACTTTAAAAATGTTCCTAATTATCTAAAAATGGCCTTTTAAAAACAAACTTAGTGTCATCCTATCATATTTAGTGTGTTTATTATGTCTATTTTATTATTTATTTTTACATCTGTCATCTTTCTCCCTGTTATGTTTACATACTTAGCAAACAAAGAGAGGGGATCCAGAAAGGAGCAGTGCCAATGTTTGATACTGGATTTAGCACACCCTCAAACTCAAGGAAAAGGCAAAAGTTAAATGAGTAACATTTAGCTTTGCTCAGTATATCAAACATGTGATTCTTAGCGGTACTTTGTTTTTGTTAAAGCCGACCTTTATGGCACTAATCTGGGAGTCTTCAAACAGTTCTTTGTAAATGTACTTATCAGTTCTCAGTTTATACACACTGTTACATTTGAAATGTTTTCTAACAGGAGGACAGAATCATTTGGGGGATGTAACATGATATGCAACAATGACCTTGGAGTAATGTGCTTAGAGTGTGATGGTCAACGGTTGGAGTGGTCTGAGATGGAGTGCAAAAGAAAAGATACATTGCTAATCAAGCAGAGCTTTCTAGGCCATCCAGGCTTGAGGGTTTTCTACTCAAGACGCGGACATCATTAAGAATTTTAATTTATATTTGGATTTCTTCATCTCAGGACAGTTCAGAATATTGTATGTGTGATTAGCTAGCCAACATAAAAACATACAAGAGAATGTAAGATGTTTGGTTTTTATCCATAACTATGTGAGACAAAAGAGAATGTAAGATGTTTGGTTTTTATCCATAACTATGTGAGACAAAATTAGATAAATTAATATTTAACCTCATAACGTTCAAGGATATAACATTTTCTGTTTGAAAGGAAAGAGAGAAAGAGAGAGAGAGAGAGAGAGAGAGAGAGAGAGAGAGAGAGAGAGAGAGAGAGA
>NW_021604563.1:20040876-20052369 GCF_004785775.1 Grammomys surdaster
AGAGAGAGAGAGAGAGAGAGAGAGAGAGAGAGAGAGAGAGAGAGAGAATATTCATTACATTTTTACATGTTAATCAGTGCCATTCATTTTCCTTCCAGATTGCCTAATACTTATTTTCTGTGGTAAAATGAAAGTTAGCATTTTACCACTAGTGGTTGGTGCCATTATCAAAATCAACTCATGCAAATCTCCAAAATGCATTTCTATCATTAACTCAATGTTCACCAAATGAAAATTAAGATATAAACCAAAAATTAATTATATAATAAAATAAAAGTCCATCCAGTGAGTTCTAATAATTATAAAGTGATGTGATTATGAATGCTGTATCCATTTTCTTTGTATATCTCTCTCTCTTAAAATTGTCCTTTGAGGGGAAGGTTGACCCTGTAGGCAAAAGTGCTTGTCATCAAGTCTGAAGATCAGAGCTCAATTCTTGGAATTCATATTGTGAAAAACCTCACTCTTTGTAGTTGTCATTTGACTTCCATACATGTGTCATAATTTTTACACACACGCACCACATTCCATTTTTTTAAAAAATAATGTCCTTGCAAAGAAGCATATTGTAGCAGCAGGAGTGAAACCAATCAGAATAAGATTACAAACTCAGTTTTATTATAGCTTTTTAGTATACTTCAGTACCACAGCCACTCTGGCTTCAGTATTTTTCATCCACAGAATGTGTTACTTAACATAAAGGTAAATTTGAACAATTTTTGACATGTATTTGCAATTTTCAGTTAATTATTAGTTGATAATTCTACTGATAATTGATAACTTCATTAATGATATATCACAATGATGCCTCTAATTGACAATACTTGAAAATCATTGGTTTTAGTCTTTATAATTTTAATGGATTAAAATATTATAAAGTCAGATACTTCACATTATTAAATAGTGTGTCTAATTTTACTTGCTGTTAATAAAGTCACATATTTACATACTGAATTTTAGCTAAAGAAGAAAGATACCCTTAGGTGATTTTCCTATCCCAGGCTACATAATCTTGAATACAAACTTGAGTTATACTAACAATTGTTTATTTGCATTATTCTGGACATATTTACTCTAAAAAATGAGTACCTATTCTGTTTCACACCATGTATGAACCCAGTGCATTAAAAATAAGCTTAAGAGTACAGACAGGACATTTCTCAGATACCACAGGAACCAGTTCTCTTAGATTCCACCTAATGCCTCCAATTTTCTTCCTCTTCTTGCTGTAATTTTACCTTCTCTTTCAAAATAAGCTATGGAATCCACTGCCTCTTAAGGCACCACTTGGTACTAATGACTGTTGATGGTTCTTTCCGTTATGACTACTCTTGGGCACTTTTAGATGCAATTGCTAGTGTCCTTATCAGAGAGGGCTATATGGACTGAAGATGACATTTCACATCCGGGATTACTGATATTAATGTTCCTGACATGTCAGTTTCAGGCTCAAACACTTACTGTAGTGTCATGAAATCGTATATGGGACAGCTCATCACATTTGCTTCTTTTTAACCTCTTTTAAAATTTTTCCTGGTAGCTCTTTAGTACGAAAGTGCAAGTACCTATGAATAAGCTGAGTCATAATGTCCAACTACGCTATAATTCGGGTCATCTTTTTTAATGGAACTGACCTATTTATCTTTGAACACACCTTAAATTCTGCATTATTTGCTTTCCTAATATTTCATTTCCAGGAGGTTATTTGGCTCCTTGGGTAGTTGGGCTCCTGGTATTACTTATGCAATAATCCTCCAGTATGTTCACAAATGTTGACATCTCAAAAGGAGTAGAACTAGGCAGTATCTAGAGACCTTGTTCCTGTCAATATGTACATGCTACATTCAGTGTATCCATATCTTTGCTAGGCAATTAATTTTTCAAAAAAAATGGGAAAATGAGCATTTCTTTGTCTGGGCAACCCATTTCGTTCAAAGACACACAGTTTCACATACTAAATAGTCCTAGAGTTTGTGACATCCTGCTCTGGCACAATGTCCAAGGTGAACTATCTCTGTTAGGAATTAGAATTCTTTTACAAAGCAAGAATTAATCCTTCAGTTCCTACTCCATTCTAGAGGAAAACAGAAGTTCTTAGTCCTTTGATTTTTGTCTATATCTTCTCAATGCCTTTAAAGGAGTCACATGTTTAAAAACATTATTGACTCATTATTGACTTATAGTGGACAGATAAAGAATTGTTCATTTCTCCATTTTTCCAAGATTATATTCAAAACTGAAGGTGCAGACAGTGCAAGGCTTTTCATAAGGATGACAAAGCCTCAGCTCCAAAGAACTGGTCTCCCTAAAATAATATAATTATTTTGCTCACTTGTTTATAGGCCACAGATTGTTTATCAACTCTTAAAAGTAAACTCTGTAGAAGAGAACTTTAAATTATTGCCCCATTAAATTGAGTATAAAAATTCACCTGTCATTCCTTTTCTGCAGGACCAGTAGGCCCAAAATTATGGAAGAGTGCTCATCAATCATCTTGAAGTTCCTGGAATTGTACTTGTGTCTTGCAATGGTATTCTATCTAGGAGTTTCCTATCATTTCTCATTTCATAAAGATGCATGCTATGTCAAGCTTTTTGCATCTGTATTTTTTACACACCCCAGATTTGAGGCATATAAATATCAAAGACTCCAACCAAATATTAGATAATGAAGAATTAAAAAGTACTAGTTCTATCTTGTCTCCCTCAACGTCTTTGCTCAATACCCCACTACCTGTACATCACTTGTTCAGCAAAGTCTAATAAGATCTTTTGTGATTTGTAAATCCTCAGAATCATGGTGGTCACGTTTTGAATTTGTGTGTTTATATAACCTAGAAGTTACCTAGGAATACTTTCCTTAAACATGTACCTGGATATAGAAAATAGATTTCATCCTAAAATATCTAAGCAGCAGCAAAGATGGGCCTTGAATTTTGAGCATGATAGATGAAATAATCACTTACTTGTAGTTTCTTCCTACAAATCTGTTATATGGCTCTTGAAACACGAAGTCTTTGTTCATTAACTCTATGTGCTTGATATTACAGATTGTTTCTAGATAGGCTGCTAAATTTAGAGGTCTTTTCTAGCATACAGAAGTTTTACAGTAGATTCAATGACTTCAATCACACTTGGCAAACAAAAACAAAAGAAAATCCAAGCCAAATTAGTTCTAAGGTCTTTTCTCTTTTCAAACATAACCACTGCCCAGTACTCGCAAATAAATACATACTGAAATTCTCTGAAAAATCAAAAGCGTAAAAACTATCAGATGTTTTTAATTTCTTTGCACAGACCAATAAAAATCTCGATACAATACAGGACTTTTAGTAACAATATTTCCAAATTACATTATCTATAACTAAAGTTGTTTTTAAATTCTTTTCTTTTTATCAAAAAGTTTTCATACAATATATTATGATTACTGTTTCTCTCCTCCAGTTCCTCCCAGATTCTACCCACCTTAACTAAAATCTTAATCACACTGGAAAGACATTATTTTAAACTATAGATCCTAAACAATTATATTATGAAGATATCTCAGAGGGCTACAAAAGGAATTTTCATAAAACAAATTAAAATAAGAGAGTATCCACTATGTGGAAAGTTTCTTTTTTCCTGTTTGTTGAGGCCCTGAGATGACAGACATGCATATATAAATCTTCATTATGAATTTTTGCACTGTAGCATAGATTTAAGATGATTAAATATAATCAGGATCATTTCCATCTACTTAGGCACTGCAACATCTAATTGTAAATGTAGTATGCAGTTCCTACTCCAAGCAAGAAGTAAAGGACAGTGTAGACCAAGTCAGGATATGGTAACCAAAGAGTTGTGCCACCAATGATAACTGACATAGCTATTTGGGATCTTGATGATCATATAGTTGGGCTGGCTAGGCCAACAACATGTGAGCTTTTTACCTGAACTTCTCTGAGGCTTTTTGCATGAGTCCTTCTCTAAGAGCATACCATGAAACTTCTGTGTTTCTTTTGTCTATGTTTGTATTTTTATTGTACACAAGGTCTTATATATCCCAAGCTGGCCTCAAATTTTGTTATGGTTGTTGGAGTTAGCATTGAACATGTGATCTTCTTGCCTTCATCTCCCAAATGCTGGAATTACAGGCATGTGCTACTATAGGGACTTGTTTGATGCAGTACTGGAGATTGAGCCAGGGCTTCTTTCATGTTGGCAAGCACTCTGTTGACTGAGATACACACACCTGTCTCAGCTCCAGAACTAGTACTTTTCTATAGCTCTTTTAAATTGGCTACAAATGATGCTGGTAAGTTTAGCCAGTGTCCTTACTTTTCACGAAGATAATGCTTTTAAAAAAAATTAGCACTACTGATTTAGTGCAGTTATATAACCCATCGCTTTTTTTTTTTTTGACATTTTGCAAGAGCAAAAATACTTTTTCCTATAAATTATCCTTTTAAACTAATAAAAGTAATTCATTATCTTCTTTGCTTAATGCAATTTGGATACCCATAACTAGTTAATATAATGATTTATTTGGCTGTTTTAGTAAGGCATCTCATTAATATCCCATCTGTTGATAGTAAAATTTGTACTCATTCAAAATTTCTTTCTTTCTTTCTTTCTTTTTTTTTTTTTTTTTTTTTTTTGGTTTTTCGAGACAGGGTTTCTCTGTTATAGCCCTGGCTGTCCTGGAACTCACTCTGTAGACCAGGCTGGCCTCGAACTCAGAAATCCGCCTGTCACTGCATCCCAAGTGCTGGGATTAAAGGTGTGCGCCACCACTGCCCAGCACATTCATAATTTCTTGATGCTTTTTTCTTATCCTCACAGTAGATGAGACATATGAGCAAAGAAGAATAGGTAATGGCCAATTATTATTTAGAATGATTTCTCAAATCATCAATCGCTAATAAATCAATTCTCCTAAATTAGTTGTTGTAAACTGATGGGAATTTGACTATCAAGGAGCTTCTAACAGTATTTGTAGACATTGTTGTTTGTCACAACTGAGATGCTGATACTACTAACATTGATTGACTACAGGCTCAGGATGCTGCTGCTAAGTGTTATACTAAATATGGGCAGCCCCTATCTCATCTCCCACAGACTTATGTAGCCCAAAATGCCTGTGGTGCTGATATTGAAATTTTTAGTAATGTGAAATTTGATTTTTAAATTTTCATAAAGTCATCCAAACGTATAGTGAGTTAATCTTTTAATATCTATCTATTTATAAATAAAGACTTACCATAACCTTATTCTGAGCATCCTTCTCAGTTTCATATTATAGAGCTTGGAAAGACCTTGTGTTAGTTTGGTTCTCTGTTGCTATGATAAAACATTGACCAAAAAACTTGGAAAAGAAGGAATATATTTGGCTTACCCTTCTATTCCATCACTGAAAGAAGCTCAGGAATGAGCTCAAGTTAGGAACCTGGCAGCAAGAGGAATGCTTCATATTGACTTGTTCTCCATAGCTTGCTTAGTATTGTTTTTCCAAGTTCCAATAACAGCACACTGAGCTCTGACCACTCAGTGATACTTCCAAGAATAAAGCTCCAAAATCCTCTACCTTCTCACAAAACATCCCAAGGTATAAAAGCAATATGGTCAGATCCATCAAACCAACATCTACTCTCTGGTACCTATTTCTCCCCAAGCTGCTTTTGGTCATATTGTTTATTATAGCAAAAGAAAGCAAAGAGATGTCAAATTCAAAATAAATAAAGTTAACAGATCTTAAATTTTGAGTTCTATTATTTGGTGCTGGAGAGGGAAATATAGAATTTGAGAATTTTTTATATCTCTTCATAACTTCTGGTGAGCTGGTGTGTATAAGGCAAACAACGAGAAAAGGATCTATTATCAGTCTGCAGATTAAAATAATACCCTAGTATTTTAAAAGGCAAAAATTATCCATAATCAATGCTATACATACTACTGCAGGGATGATTTGGCTCATCTCAATGGCTTATATGGGGGAAACATAATGAGTTCAATTTTGAATATGATGAGTTTGAGATACCTGTGACTCATTCAAGTAGAGATGTCAAATAGGTAATTGTGAATATGTGGAATTGGAGACAGAAATGGAGAGAATAGGGAATCGGATTCATCAGCTTATATATGGTAATTGAAGCATAGGAGTAAATGGAATCAGCCTAACAGGGAGGGGAAGAGAAATTTAAAAGATAATATGGTCCACACTGAAATCACTGGTAACTTCAATGTTCAATGTTAGATAAAGAATGAGTCAAAAAACAAAACAAAACAATGCTCTTTCTGCTATATCAGGCTGTCTCCCAGACAGAAACTGTCTTGATTTTAATATTTCAATAAAAATTTAGAGGAACCACCTGTTGTTTGTCAGATGATATTGTCAGACAATCAGTAAACAAAACTGACAATACTCCAGACCGTAGGAAAGCTTATAGTCTCCCAAATTTCTTTATAATCGAACAGGGACAGTGTTTAACAGTTTGGCTGGTAGAAAAATAAGGGTTATGGTGGCTTATTATGAAACAAGGACTCCAGATGTGTTTGCTATGAATCCTCTGGACTTCAGTCACCCCTATTTACTATTTTAAAGAACTCCATGATGATACCTAATCACTGTATTTTCCATATTCTAGCTTACTTGTTTAGTGTTGCATGTGATTTAGCTTTTCTACACAGTTTGTAGTCACCTTGAAGTAATACACAAATCCAGAAATTAGGGAGGCATTATCCTTGGGACACAGTAGCATACAAAAATGTTACAGGAAACAAAATGAGAAGCATTCGTAATGAAATACATAATACTATAGACCCAAATTCTGATAACTGGACAAATAATTCTCAGTTCTTAGATCAACAGTCTATAATAGAGATGGGAAAACATAGCTACACAGTATGGGAAGGAGTAAGCAAAGGGGTGGCCTTGATTTGATGATACCAGCATGTGCCTTGAAAGGGAAAATTATAGAGAAGGATGGCAAATTCACACAGTAGTCTTCCAGAGTCTCCATCTTTTATATTGTGATCTTGGACTGAGTTTTCCTTCCATCAGGTAATAAATTGATGCAAGTCAGACTACACTATAAATGTATTCAACTAAAATTTGGTGATAAAACTTTAGACTTACTCAGTCAGCAGTTTTGAAATAGCAGTGTTATTTGAGAGAAAGCGAATCACTAATGGAAAGGGCTCAGTAACCCTTAAAGACAGCCTTTCTGGTACTGCTTAATATAGCTTTAATTATGTGTGGCTTCCATTGCTGTTATATATTCCTGATGTTTTATACCAACATGAAGAATGAATTTATGTGGCAACCAATGGCACTTATAAAATAATTTCAGTTTATGAGGATTGATTTTTCTTATTTGTTGATGTTGTTCTTCAATATTGAAAATTAGAAGCCTGAACAATGTATTGTCTTAGGTGTCAGATGAATATTAATGTATCAAACAGTGAATATCAAATAATTGTCACATAAGAATATCCAGAATTAGGGTTTTTAAAGCACATATGTCTTTCTTATCCCTTTAGATTATAATAATGATTATAATAATACTTCCTGCCTTTATGTCTAGTAATAAAACACAAATCTGCATTAGAGTTTCAATAGCTAGATGTGTTGGAGATTTTCAAAACAATAAACATGCTTGGCAAGTTTACTCTGTGTCACATACACATCTAACAAACTACTAGTAAAAGCAATAGTGAGTTTTTCATAACAACATTATTTCCAGAATTTAAAAAATAAATAAAAACTCAGCCAGGCAGTGGTGGCACATGCCTTTATTCCCAGCACTTGGGAGGTAGAGGCAGGTGGATTTCTGAGTTCGAGGCCAGCCTGGTCTACAGAGTGAGTTCCAGGACAGCCAGGGCTACACAGAGAAACCCTGTCTAGAAAAACCAAAAAAAAAAAAAAACCCTCAGGCTGGAGAGATGGCTTAGCTGTTTACCTGTTAAGCTGTTAAGCATACTTCCTTTATTTCAAGAAGGCCTGAGTATGGCCCACACACCCACAGGGCACCACATAGCAACACTGTATCTCAATAGCCCGTATTCTAGTTTCTGGGTTTCAACTTCCTTTCTAATCTCCAGTGTCTCCTGCACACGTGTGGTACACATACATACACAACATTAAATAAATAAATACATATATACAGACAGACAGACAGACAGACAGACAGACGTATTTTTTTAAAATCTAAACAAACCTGAATTATAATCCTCACTCAAAGCTGTTATACTTGGCTACAACTTGCTTTATAATTGAGGAGTACAAGGTAGACCTACCTAGTAGAACAAGCCTATAATCTCAGCTACTTGGGAGACTGAGGCAAGAGAATAAAAAAAAATCTCAAGAAGTGCCTCAGATAAAATGAGTTCAAGGCCAACCTAGGCAACTTAGTGAGAATCAGCTACAAGTTAACAACAAAAAAATGTAAAGGAAGGTCTGGTATATAGCTCAGAGGTAGTGACGTATAAGACTCTGGGTTCAATACACAGAAAAAGGAAGAAATGAGAGAAAGTTTTTTTTTAACAGGGTTATAATATGCTATATTGGTTACTATTCTATATAACCACTCAAATTTCCAACTCCCTCATTATGTTTATGAAGTCTATGTTAATGTTAGGAATCTGGAAAGAATATCACAGAGATAAATTGAAGGAACACCTCTTGCTTCCAGCTTTCTTCAGTTGCCTATAATTCTTTGTGTGGAGTTGAGACCTCATGGGCCTTTCCCCTGTCCACTTTGGCATGTCCATTGGTGTCATCTTTGTTCAGCTCATGTTTGGGCAGTCATGTTGGTAAGATTTTATAGATGTAGTTTCTGATGGTCCTCGGTGATGAAATGTGTTACATACACACTATGGAATGCTATTCATCTGGATAGACAAATGAAATGATGAACTTTGCAAGTATGTGGATCTAGAAAACATCAAATTGAGTGAGGCAACCCTGACTGTGAAAGACAAAAGCTAAATGTTCTCTTATGTTGGAGGCTCCTAGCCCCAAATCTTCAGATATCAGTACCTAGTCTGTATAAAGTAACTACAGAAACCAGGAGGGTAAAAGGACCATTTTAAGGATGGGAGTTTGGAGTGTAATACAGAGTGAAATAGCAGAGGACAAGCAATCTCATCAGAGAAATGGGAAAAGGGGTTGCTCTTTAGGAGGAAGAAGGAGGTAGGTACAAAATGTAACATTTTCAAAAGATCATAGAGGACAGAATATCAGCACACTAGAAAATACAATTGTCTACAATCTCCTCTGTCTACAGTAATCACCACCCTTCCCCCATGCAAAATACACTAATCCCCTCCTCCAAGACTCCAAAGTCCATGACATTTTAGCAGCAGCCCAACTGCCAGATCTCTTTATCTAAATCGAGTGCCGGTGAAATGAAGATCCTCAGTCCGATTCTTTGAGTTTACTTCTTTGAGCCCTTCCTAACATGAAGACATAAAGGTAAAAATTATTGTTCTGTGTAATCTAGCTGGCTACATGTTGCCACTGTTCTACCCTACTAGTCGAGAATTACTGCCTAGCACTCCTTACTAAGCCCCTAGACTTGTGTTCTCAAACTCTGAGACATTTTGTTCTTGTTTGTTTGTTTGTTTGTTTGGGTGTGTGGGTGGGGCAGGGCTAGGAGGAAACAAGAGCAAAACCAAACCTAGGAGTAGATACTTAGCTCAGTTGGTAGAGTGCTAGGCTAACAGATGTGAAGCCTTTGGCGTCAATTCCCATTACTACATAAACTAGGCACAGATGTACACACATGTAATGCTGGCAATCAGAAAATAGTGACAGAAGGGTCAGAAGTTCACAGCTATCTTCAGCTACATAGAAGGTTCCAAGGCAGCCTGGGATACATGAAAGCCTGTCTCAAAACAATACTATCCTCATATTTACAGCTAACTCAATTAAATGGTTTTCTTAGGCTTCTTCTTATAATAGTCTCAGCATGCAGAGCACCTCATTTTTGTGATATCTCTCTGTTTCAGTCCTACTTGATGAGTAATTCCTGAAAACTTCTCGTGAAATAGGCATAATTTAGAAGAAAACTGAACTTCAAAAGATGAATATACTAATTCAGCACTTCTAAATAGACACATTGCTATGCAAGTCTGGAAGAGGGAGGGTGGCAGACGCCACTTAAACTCAAAGAAGTTTGTATCTTAAAATGTTCTAACCATATACCAGTAGTTGGAGACAGTTCTTCAGATGAGAATTGCTAGCAGATACTTACATATAATCTTACGTGAGGCACTCTGTGAATGAAACCCAAATTGTCAAATGAATTGGCAGATCACTCTATAGATAATTACTTGACAATGTCTACTTAGAAAATATGTACATCATTATTTGCCTCTAAACATTAGTATATAGCCTTTGAAGAAAAGGATAGTACATTTTCTGAAGTTTCTGTTGATCTTATAATTGGAAATATGGGCTTTAACAAATCATAAAAGTTCCTGAATTAAAGACTATCCAGCAAGTTGAGGATATACCTTTACCAAGGTTAATGTAGAGTTGAGAGCTAATATCACCTTGATAAAAACATTTTTCAACAAGCTTTCTGCACTCTGTTTCTCCAAGACAGAGGCATCATTTACATAATTCCCGTATACTTAAAACAATAGATATTAAAATACATCCCCTTAAGGTTTAGTTTGCATGTTTTAATGACAAACCAAACCATTTAGGTATACCAATAAATACTAATATTTAAACATGTATTTTGAACCATGGAAATGAAGTTTATTTATAAATTAATTTTGGATGAATAGACGAATCATTTTTAAAATTCTATGTTAAATGTTGTGTCAGGACTGGAGAGATTGCTAAGTCAGTAAGAGCACTGGCTGCTCTTCCAGAGAACTTGGATTAGATTCCTAGCACCCACATGGTAGCTTACAACTATCTGTAACTTCATTCTCAAGCCATCTGGTGCCCTTCACTGGTCTTGTAGGAACCTGACATATACATATGTGATACGCAGACATGTGTGCAGGCAAAACACTTATACCCATATAATTTTCAATATGTGTCACCATCATAAATACATTTACTTTTTTGATGTGGGGCATTGAATTGAAGGCCTCATATGTTCTAGGGATCTGCTATGGCCCTATTTTAAAGATTTTTTTTTTACTATCAAAAAATAGTGTCTCCAATGATAGTTCAGTTGGTAAAGTGTTTGTCTTGCAAATATGAATCTGATGTCGGGTCATTAGCACCCTCAGAAAATACTAGCATATTGGTGTCTGCCTATACTCCCAGTGATGGCAAGGGGACAACTGGAGACAAATACTCTGGAAACTCCCCAGCCAGCTAGCCTGGAACACTTGGTGACATTACCAGCCACCATGATACCCTTGCCCTAAACAAAACAGTGAAAGCTAACTGAGCACAAATATCTGATGTTGTCTCCAGTACTCAACATGCACTTTCAGTTACAGAGAGAGAGAGAGAGAGAGAGAGAGAGAGAGAGAGAGAGAGAGAGAGAGA
>NW_021604563.1:20052379-20053370 GCF_004785775.1 Grammomys surdaster
AGAGAGAGAGAGAGAGAGAGAGAGAGAGAGAGAGAGAGAGAGAGAGACAGAGAGACAGAGAGACAGAGAGACAGAGAGAGACAGAGACCAGAGACAGAGAGAGACAGAGACAGAGACAGAGAGACAGAGACAGACAGATGACAGGGACAGAGAGACACATTTTTCTACAACTTCCAATAGATAGCGTATCTAAAATGTTCTGCTATTGTTAGATATGTTGGTGAGCATCCCAGTACTTACAAAGTGTGGACAGAGGTATCAGAATTCAAGACCAGGCTTTACTACACAGCAAGTTTGGGACTATCCCAGGCTACATAAGATCATGTCTCAAATGTTAGGCCTGCATCTCCATGGGATTATATAGTTTATTAACTAACTCATGTAAAATGTTCTTAAGAGGCATTCACTCACTGGACAAACATGTAAAAGTAGCACTATTAGATAATACAATAATATGATTGATTTTTGTAATCATTTCCTTCTAAAAGTAATTACTTTTTCAGGTACTTTCTTTTTGTTTGGGTATCTCTCGGGAATTTAATTTGCCTCCATGCATGCTAATCCTGCTGCAGTTCTAATACTGAGCTCCATGCACTCCAGGTCCCCTCTAGTGATGTCTTAATGAAAGGACTAAAGTATTCCTTCCAAATAAGTCCTATCTGTGTATTCAGTTCCTGTGGAATTGTAGGTTTCAGAAGACAATATTCGTGTTCTATGATTTTGAATGTGGAGAGTTAAATAAGAGATCCGCATAGAGGGTCTCAGTCTGTGATAGGATGAAGCAGAATTTACATGATAGCTAAAAAGGTAACCAAAGAGTGTAGGATAATTTTATCTCTCCTGGGCACCATTTAACTCACCTATGAGTCTCTCTCTGTCTCTCTGTATCTCTGTGTCTCTGTGTCTCTCTTTCTGTCTCTCTTTCTGTCTCTCTCTGTCTCTCTCTGTCTCTCTCTCTCTCTCTCTCTCTCTCTCTCTCTCTCTCTCTCTC
>NW_021604563.1:20053380-20062311 GCF_004785775.1 Grammomys surdaster
TCTCTCTCTCTCTCTCTCTCTCTCTCTCTCTCTCTCTCTCTCTCCCTCTCTCTCCTTCTCTCTCTCTTGGTTTTGGAGAGTCACTCATGAATAATGTTTTGATACATGCCTAGATGGAATGATTTAGTGACAGAACAAGGCATCACTTTATTACTTACAATGCTATATAATTTAAAATTTTAAGTTTGCTTGTTTTGGTTTGAAGTTTATTGTTACAAGCTTCTAATGAAGAACACAGGAATAGAGTTAGGAAGATCACTAATTTGTGACTCAGACTCAGAAAGAGAATAATGTGTTTAGGTCTAAAAATAATCATTTAATATTTCAGAAACTTAAATGACCACAAAAACTGAAATCATAAAGAATAAAATCAGGTAAGGGAGATGACCAAACCAATTAGTTTTTTCATATCATTATTGACTAGTTTTTTTTGTTGTTGTTTTTCTTTTGTTTTGTTTTGTTTTTGAGACAAGGTCTCATTATGTAACTTTCTGGCATGGACCTCACTATGTAGGCCAAGATGACCTTGAACTCACAATGATCCACATACTACTACTTCTTGAGTAGTATGATTTTAAAGGCATGCAGCTTTATATCTGGCCATTCTTGTTGAATTTTTGTCTAATAGCACTACCAGTTGTAAAAGGACCATGGAACTCATTATGTAGACCAGGCTGGCATCAAACTCACAGAGGTCCGCCTGCATCTGCGATGATTAATGAAATAAAATACATCTACTGAGTAAATTTAAAATAATGTTACCAGAAATTTAAAGTAATCCAATCATCAAAAAAAGAAATTAAGTCTAAAAATTACTTGTAACATTCAAGTTCACTTGGAAATCAAATATAATGTCTAATCTCATGCAGATCTGATGCTGATTATAATAAATTCTTGTAACCAAAGGGCAGAGTAACACACTTGAGAAATGAAACCACAACATAGCATAATTTCAAGTATACTAAAGTTCATTATTTAGTCAATTTCTATGAAATATGCATAAACACTAGTTTTTGATTTTACTCTTTGTTAGATATAAATCTATTTTTAGAGTCATTGTCAATATATTCATTCATGTTTGCTGCTCATTGAAAAATCATTGTATATTCATGTTCCTTGTAATAAAAAGTATAATGGAAATTCAGTTTACTAAAATTCCAGATCTTCTTATATTTAAATTTTTAATTGAAACATTGAAGTGAATTGGCAACAGAAACCAAAAACTAAAACTATTAGGTTACAAAGATGCTGGTTTGAATTTTTCATAGCATTGAAATTATGTGTCATACACATAAAGCATGTATGACACATAACACTTTTGCCTGTTTTGGCTAGTCAACATCTTATATAAAGAGGTTGAATTATTCCACACATCAGCTGGCTGATCCATACCTGTCTTTACTTGCCTAACATGGTAGCTGTCAGGGACCCATTTCTATTCTTCCTGGGTATTCATAAATTATTTCTCAACACAAACCAGTTCCTGTGCAAGGATGAACCTGACAACAATCAAGGCAAATTGGTTTTTTTTTTGCTTCTCTTTTCAGAAGAATGAAAAAAAGACATCTAGTTAAGAGTGATTGAGAAATTCATATCCCAATTGGATATTAGAATTGTCCAGTTATGGAAAAATTATACAAAGTTGCATTGAACAAAGAAGCAATGTTGGTGACTTGAATAAAGCAGAATGTGGCTATTTCAACACTGGTGGCCTACAAGTAAATTTGGGAGAAGATATTGGCAAAGATATAGCTATATATTTGTTTTTGTGTGTATCATGAAAAATAAATAATTATATCAAAAATGTTTTAACAGATATTACCTTCCTATAATGAGTAAAAATATTCCTGGCCACTCATTTGTTTGTAATGCCCATTTCTTTCATTTTACCTGTTTCTCCCCAAAAGACCTTTCCTAATACCACTACTAGACAGTATTACTTGTAATTTTATTCTTATTGCCATATTATTTTGCACACATGCACACACACATATAATATCAAACATCACAGTATATTATATTTTGTAATATTTGTAAACATTCTGATCTCTACCAAATCAAGAACTATTAAGTTCTTAAGTATCACAGTCAAGTTTTTATATTCTCAGTGCTTAATAAAACTGTTAGACTTTGATAACTGTTAAGTGAATATTTGTGGGGAAAAAATAGACATGAATTACAGCAGTGGTCAGGATAATTATATTCTACTAGCATTGATCTTCTATTTCTCAATTAGAGGCAAGATGGTACTATATCCCGGGGAGAGTTGAAAATTTAAAACTGCCAGACAGGAAGCCAAACATAATTAATTCACTATCAAATTAATTATGTTAGCAAAATTTTATAGACTGAACTTTCTTATAATAATAGATTTCTGAAGCTGTATCCACAAGCAGAACTTCCAAACAAACAAGAAACATTAAAAGAACTGAAATGTAGTAGGAAGAGTTGAGGTTCTGGTCAAACTGATTTTAGTTTGAATTCTATTTTCTTCTCTTACTAACTGAATTATTTGAAATTGGGAATCAGGGATAATTCATATAAATCATGACCCTAATTAACACATAGTAGCCCCTTCGAAATTGAAACCATTGTTATTATATTTTAATATGAAAAAAGTTGGGAAGTACATTTCTAATACTCTTCTAGGAATGACTCTATGATATGTGACCTAAGAAGTAGAATTTTCTTTTCTTCTCCTGTTCTTACTCACATTCCAATCTTCTTCATGATAGCACTGTGATTATTACCTGCACAACATACACCAAGAACCAATCTAAAGCACAAACTCTCTCTCTCTCTCTCTCTCTCTCTCTCTCTCTCTCTCTCTCTCTCTCTCTCTCTCTCTCTCTCCCTCTCTCCCCTCTCTCCCCTCTCTCCCCTCTCTCCCCTCTCCTCTATCCTCTCTCCTCTCTTTCTCCCCTCTCTCTCCCTTGCTCCCTCTCACTCCCTCTTCCTTTTTATCTTTCTTTTAAGTTCCTGGTATAGATCTTCCTAATACAAGGAAATACATCATTTTCTAATTCACACTTTCTTGCAGGCAAGCAGATAATTGTTTATAATTAAAAAGCTTTTTCATCCAATTTCTACAGGGTTAGAGTAAATCACAATGCTGTCAAGCCAGGAAAGTACTTAATTAAGCACACGAGGTGACAATGAGTCAGTGTACTTCATTGGGAAAAAATATATAGACCAAAAGTTGAAGTAGGAGACACAGTGTCAAGTCTTAACTTTGCAAATAACACAAGAGGAAATCTCAAGTGACTTCATCATTATGGACATCAGCTTCCTACACGTGGTTGATAAATTCTAAGCTGAGACACTAGTTCACATTTTAGAAAAATAAAACTATATTCTATATATTAACCCAAACAGCATGTCCAGAGAAATGAATATACATTTCCCTATAAAAAGTGGATGGAACTAGCCAGGCTATGTGGATGCACATCTGTAATTCCAGAACATGGGGCTGGGGTAGGAGGACCATGAGTTACAGGCCAGCATGTGACAATCAGAGATATCCTGTCTCAAAAAATAGAACAATAAAACACCACTCCCCACACCCCAAAACAAGTGATATTCCTTCATTGCTAAAGGGAAGTCTGAATAGGGAAGGTCTTTGAGAAGCAATACAGAAGTTCAAAGAAAACTGGCAAGGCTATGTACAACTAAAGTCTTTCTTTAGTATAAAAAAAAATACAAGTATCAAAATCCCACGGGACCACATGGTCGTACTCATGTGTGGAAACTAAAAAAAGTTGTTCTCTGTTGTGGTTGGGATAAGAACAGCCCCATAGGCTCATATATTTGAATGCTTAGTCCCCAGTTGGTGAAATAATTTAAGAAGGATTAGGAGGTGTGGTCTTGTTAGAGGAGATGTGTCACTGAGGGTTATCTTTATGGTTTCAAAAGCCCACACCATTCACAGTTAGCGTGCTCCCCGCTACCACCACTACCCCCACTACCCCCAACTCATGCTTATGGATCAAGGCATTAGCTCTCAACTACTACAGGGTCACCCTCCTCCTCAGCTTCTTCCAGCTTTTCCCTAATTCAACCACAGGGGTCAGCAGCTTCTGTCCATTGGTTGGGTGCAAATATCTGCACTGACTCTTTCAGCTGCTTGTTGGGTCTTTCAGAGGGCAGTCATGATAGGTCCCTTTTTGTGAGGGCTCCATAGCCTCAGTAATAGTGTCAGGCCTTGGAACTTCCTTAAGCTGGATCCCACTTTGGGCCTGTTGCTGAACCTTCTTTTCCTCAGGCTCCTCTTCATTTCCATACCAGCAATTCTTTCAGACTAGAATGATTATGGGTCAGAATTTTGACTGTGGGATGGTAACCCCCTCCCTCACTTGATGCCCTGTCTTCCTGATGGAGGTGAGCTCTATAACTTCACTCTCCAGAGCTCAAAAAGATCAATAAACTGAAGTGCTCAAGTGAGGATGCCTCAGTCCCACTTGGGATGGAGAAGAAAGTAATCACAAGTAGGGAGGTAGGGAGGGACGGGGTAGGGGTGGAAAGTGGACAGGGTGGGGGTAGGGGAGAGGGGAACCTGATCTGGTATTGGGTGAGGAAAAAGAACTGAAGCCCTGAGGGCCAGCAGAAAGAGTGGCAACAGGCAACTTTGAGAGGAAGGAGGTTGGAGGGACACTCCAGAATGCACCAGAGACCTGACAGGTGAGAGACGCTCATGACTGAAAGGAAGGGACCCTAGATGTTATACAGTTTCTTAAACTATATCTATGCTACTTCATAACTGTTACTTTGCTATTGTTATGAATTTTAATGTAAATATCTGATATTCACTGGTCTAGAGAGAGAGATTTGCTAATGGCTATCAATGTATACTTAGGAATAATAAGTGTTACTGCTCAAAAGCATAGTATGGTGACTATAGCTTACAATCTCTTGCCTTTATATGCTCCAAAATAGCTAAAAAGAAAGAGTTTGAAGTTTTCTTTTCTTTTGCCCAACATAATGTTTTATTATTTGTGAATTTCACATAATGTACCCTGATCATACTAATTTCCCCTTCCTCTCAGGTCTGCCCCTCTACATTGTGACGCCCTGCCATAAAGAATAAAAATAAGAATGAGAAGAGGAAGAATAAGAAAAAGAGGAGGAGGAAGAAGAATAAAAAGAGGAGGAAGAAGAAAAGGAAGAGGAGGAAGAGGAGGAGGAGGAGGAAAAGGAGGAAGAGAAGGAGGAAGAGGAAACAATTCTAATTTGTGCTGTCCATATACTTTCTGGAGCATAATCAAACTCCCAATGGCCAGTCCCTTAAAGAAAACTGAGTATTTCCCTACCTTCATCTCCACCAGAAGCCATCAACTGGAGATAGCTATAATTCAGCATCCTTATCACAATTTTTAAGAGTTCTCCTCAATGGGGGGCTGGTGAGATGGCTCAGCGGTTAAGAGCACTGACTGCTCTTCTAGAGGTCATGAGTTCAAATCCCAGCAACCACATGGTGGCTCACAACCATCTACAATGAGATCTGGTGCCCTCATATGGGTGTCTAAAGACAGCTACAGTGTACTTACATATAATAAATAAATAAATTAAAAAAAAAGGTTTAAAAAAAAAAAGAGTTCTCCTCAATGGCTTTCTGTCTAAGCTGTTACTTTTGGGGAGTGAGGTATTGTCACAGAAGCCTTCTATGTCTCTCATTCTCAACTATGAATCAGCATATCAATATTATCACCAAAGTCACTTCTTTGCTCTTTACAGTCCATGGGAGCATGGATCAGGAACTTCCATATGGTTTCTAGTGGTAGAACAGACATGAACATCCACAGATCTGGTGTCAGCAAATGTCATGAACTTCAGGATGGTCTCTGATAAGAGTACAGGTCATGGCCATCAAATGGCCCTCTGCCACAACACAGGCCGAACACCATCATATATCTCAATGGCTGCTACACACATGCCTTTGGGGCAACATGGATGACAGACACCAGTATGATCCCTGTGGAACCCAGCCCACGAGCATCAACACAGCTTCAAGTAGCAGTACAGACCACAGATATATACCTGGCCTTCAGTGGAAACATGGGCCTCCTCCTCAACATGGTTCCTGGTCATAATAAGACCATGGACCCCAACATGGACCATAGACATCAACATGTCCTCAGTTTTTTAATGCAACACACACACACACATACACACACACACACCACACACACACACACACACACACACACACACACATGTTTGAAGAGGTAAAGATAGTAACTAACTTAATTTGACCATTACACATTGTATTTATGTTTTGAATTTTCATGCTGAACCCCATTAATGCTTACGATGATTGAGTATGAATTTAAAATGTGAGAGGCTTCATCTAGCAGCACATAGAAGCAAATGCAGAGACCCACAACCAAATACCAGATAGAGCTGAAGGGTTCTTGTGGAAGAGTGGTGGGATAGGATAGAGGGAGTCGAGAACAATACAAAAAGACTCTACAGAGTCAACTAACCTGTGCCCATGGGGCCTCAAAGAGACTGAACCACTAACCAAAGTACATACATAGGCTGGACGTAGGCCCCCTTACACATTTGTAGCCAATGTACAATTTGTTTTTCATGTGAGTCCTCAAACAATTGGAGCAGGGATCTGTCTATGACTATGTTGCTTGGCATGGGATCCTCTTCCCCTAGCTGGACTGCCTGAATGGGCTTCAGTGGGAGAGGATGTGCTTTGTCCTGCTACAACTTGATGTCCCAGGCCAGAATGGCACCCAAGGAGATATCTCCTTCTTTGAGGAGAAGGAGAGGGGATATCAGGGGAGGAATTTACAAGAGTGGCACTGGGAAAAGAAGAGGGGAGCCTGCAATAGGGATGTAAAGTGAATAAATAAATTAATCAATGAAAAATGTGAAATAGCTCAAAGACAAAAGAAGGAAGTACAATGGAAGAATAAAGAATGTGGTAAAAACAATTCACAAAATAAAGACAAATGGTCATAGAATATAAAACGATGTTCAATTTCACACAATGACTTCCAAATCAAAAGGAGAGGTTCACCTCACCAAGTTACAAAACAATCCTTTTAAACATATTAAATGCTGGTCATGGTAAGAGAAGTGGCATACTCCTAAACTGGTAAGAGTATACCAACCCCCCACTCATCTTCTGTCTGTTTCAGTTTCAGTTTGGCTCATTTCCTTTCTTCTCCTTGGAATCCCTTTGATTGATACATAAGATCTAACAATTTGTATGAACAACTGCTTGAGAGGAACAGATGTGAGAACTTAGATAAGTTCTTGAAATGGAAACAAACAAAAAGTTATAATTTAAGGACAGTTTCCTGTCATGTTACAGATAAAATTGAGATAGCAAATTATAATAAGTTTATACATTTTGAGGGCAAAACGTAGCCTAAACTCACAAAACAATGGTTTCAGCTTTAATACCTAAAACAATTGTTCATAAATTATCACAAACCAAAATCTTCACAACCAAAATATATTTCATCCTTTTTAAAAAAAAAGTCTTCGGCACGGGCCTTAAACTGGAGAAATTAAGCCCTGAAGAGGATATCATCTGAACTAGAAGCTAATGCAAAAAAGGACCAAGGGAATATTAGATTTCCCCTTAAATCTGAAGCAGAAACTTAGCTGCATTATGAAGAATACTAAACAGTATGTAATCCAACAAGCAGAATATTTAATGAATATATCTTAAAAACATTGTCTTACTTCCATTTAGCCAATTTAACCCTGAAAATAAAGAGTCCTGAGGATATATTTAGTTTCCCTGAAATAGTGAAAACACATAATTCTACATTGATAATACTACCATTATAATATGTGAGAACTCAATATAACTATTTGCTTGGGCAGTTGGGTATTTCAATATAAAATATAATTTCGAAGCTTTTAAGCAACTGAGAAAAGGAAATGTAATTTTTTTTAACAAGGGAAGCGAGCGTGAACCAGGTTTATAAAAACAAGCTAAAACAAACAAACAGGGAGATGGCTCACCAGGTAAAAATAATTTGCTATGAAAGCCCGATAACCTGAGTTCAATCCCCAGAAGCAGCAGAGGAAGGAGACAGCACCTGACTTCAGAGTTGCCCCCTGATCTTCATGTACTCAGAGTTGGATATCTTACACACACACACACACACACACACACTGGGGGAAGGGAGCTGGAGTCAGCGAGAGAGAGACAGAGAGAGACTCTCACACACAACTAACAATAAAAATGTTACATATTGTTACTTTATAATTTCATATATAAAACCAATCAATCAAAAAAGAATGTTTTCTTGAGACAGGGTTTCTCTGTATAGCCCTGGCTGTCCTGGAACTCACTCTGTAGACCAGGCTGGCCTCGAACTCAGAATCTGCCTGTCTCTGCCTCCCAAGTGCTGGGATTAAAGGCGTGTGCCACCAACGCCCAGCCGAATGTTTTCTTAAAAAAATAAATAAATGGTGAATTAACATATCCCACTGCTTTCCAGAGTGGTTTAATACTTTAAGAACACAAAGAAATTGCTGTCATGCACTCAAAATATCTGGTTCATTTCTCTGTCTCTCTCTTTTAGGGAAACAAAGTGTTGATTTCCATTTACAGATTAACAACTCATCATTGACAGAGAGAAGGAACTCAGGGCCCGACTGACGACTGAACAATGAGTTTCAAGGATCTATCTCTCCCAACACCTGCCATGAGTGTTGGTTACAAGTTAGAACTAATGTACCTGGATTTTACATGGGTACTGGGGAACTGTACTCAAGTCCCCATGGTTTTAAAAGCAGCCATTTTATACTAAATGACTCATGTTTGCTCATCCCGTATTTCCCTTAAGAAGTAATTTTATAGTAATTATTCTCTGATGGATATCATTTTCTTTTTTGCTGCATGCTGCCTTTGATTGAAAACTCTGGAGTACTTGTGTGTGTGTGTGTGTGTGTGTGTGTATG
>NW_021604563.1:20062411-20068608 GCF_004785775.1 Grammomys surdaster
TATATATATATATATACATATATATATATATATTAGTTTTTGAGAAGTTCATACAATTAAATCATTATATTCACTCTCCCTTCATTAACTCTTCCCAGATAAATCCCCTTTTCATTCATTCTCAACCTTGTGTCCTTCTTATCACTATCAAGGCAAATTTGTACTGCCTAAATATTCGTGGATACATGTGGTCTTCCACCAGAACATGGTCAACTTATCAAATAATGCACAGTATTATAAATAGCATAGACTTCTAATTCCCCAAAAATTAAAAAAATCGACTTATATTCTATGATATTAATGTTTATCTTTACACATTGCCAAGTTTTTAATCCTTAGCTTTACCCTCATCGCCATTTTATGCATATGTAAACTGAAAAAAATCTGCAAAAAATCCCTCTTGATTTTTTAATAATTAAGAAGAAAATTAAACAGTAAGTAGGGTTACATAGGACTTAATATAAAATGACTTGTTAAGTCAGTAGTTGCAAGGCCAGAAACTGGAAAAGGAGAAAAAAAAATCCACGTTACAAAGTTAGAAAATCTATTACTATGAATGTCTTTTAAAAGCAGCATTTAACAACTTTAGCCTCTAGTTAAAATGGCATCAGGTTAGTTGATTGAATATTTATTCTTAGAGAAGACATTGATTTCACACACACAATCTATTCTACAGGCTACTGTTTTCTCAGTGGAAAGAGATTGTTTCTAATCAGGTCTCACTGGTGTCTGAGGCTCTGAGAAACAGATCTTTCTTTGAAAATAAACTCTACTTTCAAATATTCAAATATGAAGTCAAGGGCATTCATCAATTGCTGTGTGCTTTCTTTTATAAAAGTAGTCTGCACAAGTGAGGCGTCTAAGGAGCCAGAAGAAACCTGAACCAGGAACACAGGAGGTCTGTCCTAACCAGGGATGCAGGAGACCTGCTGTAACCAAAAACACAGGAGGACCCCCTAACCAGAGAGAGCACTGCCTGCCTCCCAGGAAGCTGGCTTTAACCCAGGTCATAGAGTTCTACCTTACCACAAGGAGACTGGCTCCAGTCAGAGACACCAAGGCCAGTTAACACCAGAGATAGCCAGATGGCAAGAAGTAATTGCAAGAACACAAGGGACAGAACCCAATACAATTTGGCACCATCAGAACCCAGTTCTCCCACCATAGCAAGCTCTGGATACCCCAATACACCTGAAAAGCAAGATTCTGACCTAAAATCCCATCGCATAAAGATGATAGAGCTCTTTAAGGAGAACATAAATAACTCCCTTAAGGAAATACAGGAAGTGCTTGCTTCAGCAGCACATATACTAAAATTGGAATGATACAGAGAAGATTAGCATGGCCCCCATGCAAGGATAGCATGCAGATTTGTGAAGCATTCCATATTTTTAGAACACAAATACCAGCCCAGGATATTATACCCAGCAAAACTTTCAATCACCACAGATGGAGAAACCAAGATATTCCATGTCAAGATTAAATTTAAACAATATTTTTCCACTAATCCAACCCTACAGAGGATATGGGAAGGAAGTCTCCAACACGAAGAGGGTAACTACACCCAAGAAAACACACACACACACACAAATAAACAATTCACAACAAACTCAAAAGAGAAGCATACACACATAATACAACCTCCAGCAACAAAAATAACAGAAACTAACAATTATCTGTCTTTAATATCTTTCAACATCAATGGACTCAACTCCCTAATAAAAAGACATTGGCTAACAGACTGGATACATAAAGAGGACTGAACATTTTACTGCACAGAAGAAAAACACCTCAGTAAAAAAAAAAAAAACAAAAAACAAAACAGATAATACCTTAGAGTAAAAAGCTGGAAGAAAGTTTTCCAAGCAAATGGTCCCAGGAAATAAGCTTGAATTGTCATTCTAATGTCCAATAAAAGAGACATTTAACCAAAAGTTATCAAAGGAGATGGAGAAAGATACTTCATATTCATCAAAGGAAAAATCCACCAAAAGGAAGTTTCAATGCCCCAAATGTAAGGGTACCCACATTAGTAAAAGTAACTTTACTAATGCTCAAAATACATATTGAACCTCACACGATAATGGTGGGAGAATTCAATCTCCCACTCTCACCAAAGGACAGGTCATTGAGACAGAAACTAAACAGAGACACAGTGAAACTAACAGAAGTTATGAACCAAATGGATTTAACAGATATCTACAGAGCATTTCACCTTAAAACAAGAGAATATACCTTCCTCTCAGCAACACATGGAACCATCTCCAAAACTGACCATATAATCAGACACAGAACAAGCCTCAACAGATACAAGAAGATTGAAATAATCCCATGCAGCCGGGTGGTGGTGGCGCACGCCTTTAATCCCAGCACTTGGGAAGCAGAGGCAGGCAGATTTCTGAGTTCGAGGCCAGCCTGGTCTACAGAGTAAGTTCCAGGACAGCCAGGACTACACAGAGAAACCCTGTCTCGAAAAAAACAAAAAGAGAAAAAGAAAAAGAAAAAAGAAATAATCCCATGCATCCTATCAGATCACCATAGACTAAAGCTAGACTTCAATAGCAACAAAAACAACAGAAAGTCCACATATCCATGGAAACTGAACTCTCTGCTCAATGATGACTTGGTCAGGGAAGACATGAAAGATATGGAATTCAGTGAAAATGATGACACATCATACCCAAATTTATGGGACAGAATGAAAACAGTGTTACGAGGAAAATTCATAGCACTAAGTAACTTCATAAAGAAATTGGAGAGGTCCCATCCAAGCAACTTAACAGTACACCTGAAAGCTTAAAATACACCCAAGAGGAGTAGAAGGCAGGGAATAATCAAATTCAGGGCTGAAACCAACCAAGTAGAAACAAAGAGAACTATACAAAGAATCAACAAAACCAAGAGCTGGCTCTTTGAGAAAATCAACAAGATAAACCCTTAGCCAGATTAACCAGAGGGAACAGAGACAGTACCCAAATTAATAAAATCAGAACTGAAAGGGTAGACATAACAACAGAAGCTGACAAAATTCAAAAAATCATCAGATTCTACTTCAAACGTCTGTACTCAACAAAACTGGAAAATCTAGATGAAATGGATGTTTTTCTAGATTGATACCACATATGAAAGTTAAATCAAGATCAGGTAAACTATCTAAACAGTCCCATAACCCCTGAGGAATTAGAAATAGCCCTTCAAAACCTCCTAACCAAAAAAAAAAAAAAAAAAAAAAAAAGCCCAGGGCCAGATGGTTTTAGTGCAGAATTCTACCAGACCTTCAAAGAAGAGCTAATAACAATACTCCTCAAATTATTCAACAAAATAGAAACAGAAGGAACACTACCTAATTCACTCTGTGAAGCCACTGTTACTCTGATACATAAACCACACAAGGACCCAACAAAAGAGAACTTCAGACTAATTTTTCTTATGAATATTGATGCAAAAATACTCAATAAAATTTTTGAAAACCAAATCCAGGAACACATTGTAGCTTGTAGTTTTATGCTCTACCTACCTTTACTCTGGGAGGTGACCATTCTACCAGGCCCCTCCCAGATTCCCTTGAATCCTCTGTTGAAAGATACTGACACAAAGTTGTCTAATTTAAACTTGCCTTCTGGCACAACTGCTGGGTGGTGCTATCTCCTGCCCGGAAAAGCAAGCCCTTATAAATTTCTTATCTCTGTCTCTCCCACCTGCCCTAAACTTCAGTGGCTGGTCCTAACTAGCTCTTTCCAAACAACCCCGGCCATCTGCCAGTAGAAATGGCCACAGGCCACAGCTCCTCTTGAGACCTCACATGCTTTCCTGGTTCTCCTTTCTCCAGGTTCATAGCTGCCTTATTTGTGATAGCCAGAAGCTGGAAATAAACCAGATGTCCCACAACTGAAGAATGGATACAGAAAATGTGGTTCATTTACACATTAGAATACTATTCAGCTATTAAAATGAGGATATCATGAATTTTGCAGATAAATGGATGGAATTAAAAAATATTATCCTGAGTGAGGTAACTCAGACCCAAAATGATATGCATGGTATGTACTCACTGATAAGTGTATATTAGCCAAAAAGTACAGAGTACCTAGGATACAATCCACAGAACTCATAGATTCTAAGAAGTGTAACAGAAAGGCCCAAGTGAAGATGCTTCCATCTCACTTAGAATGGGGAAGAAAATAATCATGGGAGGCAGAGGAAGGGAGGTATCTGGATGAGGGAGAAGAGGGGTAGGGGAGAGGAAAGGGGCAACAGGATCAGATAATGGGGAGAACTGGATAGAATCCCAGAAGGCCAAGAGAATGAATGGACATAAGTAGCGGGGGGGGGGGGGGGGCCAAGAACTAGAGAGACCCTCTTGAAATTACCAGTGACCCAGGAGGTGAGAGACTCTTAGAACTTAATGAGGATGACCTTAACCAAAATGCCCAACAATAGGGAGAAGGAACTTGAAGAGTCCACCTCCAGTAGATAGACAGGGCCTCAAGTGGAGGGTCTGGGTTACTAACCCACAGTCAAAATTTCTGACCCAGAATTGTTCCTATCTAAAAGAACTTCAGGGATAAAAATGAAGAGCAGACTGAAGGAAAGGAGGTCCAATGACCAGCCCAACTTGGGATCCACATCATGAGGCGGGCGGGAGCCGGGAGGGGGGTATGACACCAAGGCCTGACACTATTACTGATGCTAAGACAGACATGCTTACAGGCAGGAGCCTGGCTTGGGTGTCCTCTGAGAGGCCCTACCAACAGCCAACTGAAACAGATGCACATACTTACACCCAACCATTGGACTGAAGTTGGAGACCCCATTGTTGGATTAGGGTAAGGATTGAAGAAGCTGAAGGGGTAAGCAACCCCATAGAAAGACCAGCAGTCTCAACTAACCCAGAACCCAGGGATTTCCTAGAGACTAAACTACCAAAACAGGAGCATACACTGGCTTGTCTGAGGCCCCGGCACATAGATAGCAGAGGTCTGCCTGGTCTGGCTTCAGTGGGAGAAGATATGCTTAATACTTGAGAGCTTTGAGGCCCCAGGGGGGCTGGAGCACCCTTTCAGAGGCAAAGGGGAGGAGAAATGGGATGAAGAACTGTGGGAGAGGGGACTAGGAGGGTGCAAGGACTGGAATGTATTTAAACAAAATAATTAAAATAAAAAGAAAAGAAAAAAAAGAAATTCAGGAAAACATAGAGGAACTGGTAGAAACCATTAAAAGAGGAAACAGGTCCCTTAAAGAAATATAGGGAAATACAATCAAGCAGGTGAAGGAATTGATCAAAATAGTCAAAGACCTAAAATGGAAATAGAAACGATACAGAAATAACAAATGGAGGCAATTCTGGAGATGGAAAACCTAAGCAAGAGGTCAGGAGCTACAGATGCAAGTATCACCAACAAAATACAAGAGATGGAAGAGAGAATCGCAGGCATAAAAGATGCCATAGAAGATATTGACACATTGGTCAAAGAAAATATAAAATATAATTTCTTTAAAGACAGACTTATCTCAGTGACCCATAATAGTTACACAGTTTATAGAAGTGCTTCAATCAGCATCTTAGTATTTTATTAGCTGTGCACTCATGTCTACAGGATAAGACAGAAAGTAAAACATTTCAAAATTAAGATTTAAAAGATCTTGGGCTGGAGAGATGGCTCAGCGGTTAAGAGCACTGACTGCTCTTCCAGAGATCCTGAGTTTAATTCCCAGCAACCGCATAGTGGCTCACAACCATCTGTAACGGGATCTGATGCCCTCTTCTGGTGTGTCTGAAGATAGGTACAGTGTATTCATATACATAAAATAAATAAACCATTTAAAAAAGGAGATCTCATATTTTATGCAAGAAAACATAGATATTATCTATACCAAAATTAACAAAGTTTAATAGGAAAGTTCAGTAATTTTTCAGGAAAATTACTAAGAGATGAGATTTTAGGTGTTCTTCCCACAGAAATGAGCAGCTATCCTGTTGACAGATGTGTTAATTTGCTTGACTGTAATAATTATCCCTGTGTGTGTACATGTGCATAAATGTGTACACTTTAAGTAAATATAATTATAACATTTTAAATAGTGGCATACTTAAGTAAACAAGTAGATGAATTTAAGGAAAGTAGAAGACTTAAAAGCTGATTTCAAGCCGGGCATTGGTGGCGCACGCCTTTAATCCCAGCACTTGGGAGGCAGAG